>NC_065508.1:37779334-37801123 GCF_006386435.1 Epinephelus moara | reverse complement strand
GATAAAACAACTGCACAGTCAAACAGCCACTTAATATTTACTTTACAATGTAAAACATGATCAAAATGAGGTACCTCCATGAGATTATGCCGAGGTCTTACCTGTTTGAACAATGTTTTTATATTTCATCCTAAACTGCTGCCAAGTGCGCTTCTCCCCTGTGGGATTGCACCTAACTGAAATAGCTAAATTAATAGGCTACCATTCAAGCAGTTTTCCCCTGTAATATTATTGTGATTGCAAAGGACTACATTTAAACTTACGCATTGACCCGAGCAGCAATGTTCTCCCACGCCATCTTCCTCTCTTTTGCAGCTGCAACGGTGTTGCACTTCTTTTTGAAAACGTGTGCAAACTCGCCGTATGAGCGCATTAAGATTTCTAATTCTAGTGGGGTGAAAAACGCAGCCCTCCTCTTCCACGTTGCCATAGTGACTCATCGAATCGGGGCTCCATTGATGCTGGCTTTTTATAGTTGTGGTGCACATGCTTAACTCCAGGTGAAACTACTCCGAGTTGATTAAACTGATTCAAATCAGCTGTTCTGGAACCGGAAACTCAGAGTTTCCTATCTCAGAGTAGATCAACTCAGAGTTCAGGATTAGACTGCATGAGTCTGCTCTCACTTGCGCGCGCAGTTGCATGCAAAGGATTATGGGGAATGTAGTCGCACAGTCATATTACCGGCTCTGTAGGAGAACGCAGCTATATAACTACCGTGGCATTCCCACGACGGTATCGAGAATTTATTTTATTGTGACACCGCGAAATTCGACATATCGTTACATGCCTACTAACTAATGTTGACAGCTTTAATGAGATGACATTTTCTTTCGAGGCAGCAGCTCTTTCCACCTCAGATTATTTATGTGTTGTGCTCAAGGTGAAGTTTGCTAGGGAGGTGAGAGGGATTTTCCCCTTGCCTGCTTTTGATTTCCTTCCCTCTGATCATTAAATTTCAGACATAATCCACCTTTCTGGTATGTGTATGATTCAAAGAGCTTTTATCATGCATTCATACATGTCATAACAAATGAAATCGGATCCGTATCGGCCACCGATATTAGCAAAAAACGTGCATCGCGTCGGATCGGACTGCATGGAAAAATGCCGATCCAAGAACTCCGATCCAGTTTTTCATGGAATCCATGCAGACACACAGGAAACAGCAGCACCAGGCTGGCACTGACACTACTAAAATAACTGAAAAGGAAAGGCTGCATTGTTTGTTAAATGTCAACAATGTCTTGTGGTGTTAATCTATTTTTTATTTATTAGGGGGCCAAAGCACAAGTGTGTGGAGTCTTGCTGCTATTTTAATTTCAATGTTAGACATTTTAAAGATTTCTTGTGTTGATTTATTTTCTATTTATTAAGGGGCCAAAGCAGCCAAAGCAAACCAGCTATATTTTTTATTTAATGTTAATGTTCAAGTTTTAAGTTTTTTTTTTATTCAACCCTGTTAACAATAAACGGGTCAGTTTCTCATACCAACTGTTGTGGATCATTCTAACTAACCCGATTAAGTAGTTGTTCTTGTTAGAGCAATATTGCTTGATCAAACCTTTTCTAACATGACTGACAACAAAATAATTGAATATGTATATGTATACGCGCTTGAATCGGATTGGTATCGGTATCGGCCAAAACTCAAGGCTATAATATTGGTATCGGATCGGAAGTGAAAAAGCTGGATTGGGACATCCCTAGAAATATGAGTTGCCACTGCGTGATGAGGAGTCAATGCAACAAAAATCCACAAGTGTTTTGGACCGTCTCAAGAGTTAAACTGCATTTCCCCCCTGAGCGTTATATCATAATCCCAATGTCATGATCAGAAGAGATTATGCTTTTTTGTTTTTTCTGGTGTGGTAACCATCACATAAATACAGCTTCAGATAAACATACAGGAATCCACTTCAGATTTCAATGGCCAAACTCCACACCGATGCTGACAAATAAGCTACTACCTATAAAACAAAGAAAAAAAAAAGAGAACAGATTAAACTTAGTTGAAAAAAATGGACTTATAAATGAATCACTGGAGCTAATTGTAAAAAGGTGGTCTTTAAGGTGAAATGATCCTCAAGGATTTGCAAGGAGACAAACCGTTTCAGAACATTGTAGAGAAAAGTTGCAGCAGTGTTAACTGGCTGGTCTGAGTTCAACTCAAGCCGGCTGATGGTGTCACCTGCAACTCAGCTGGTCAAATCACCGGCGGCTGGTTTCAGAATCTAAAGCATATCACCTGTTTCGACAGCCAATCGGCTTGTAGTGAAGTCTGCCGGTCAAGTCAAAATGACTGCAGACGGCGTGTTTGCTTAAGCCCTCTGTTTCTGTCCTCACGATTTGCCTGTGTCGGATGCTGGGTTGCTGCTGCTGCTGCTTGCTACCTCACTATCCTCATTCATATTTTAAGGAGCTACAAATTTTATTCAGCCACAAAATAAGCCTGAAAAGCTGGAATTAAGAATAGGAGGACAGAGAGTTGTTGCATAGAGATGATACACCTTCTCATCTAGTTGCATTGGTGTGAACCGGCAGGTGCAAGTAGTTGCCTGTTTCAACTCGTCTCGTCGAGGATGTTTGGTCTAAAGTGGGCTTAAGTCTAGATCTCAGAACAATGAGAGAAGCAGGATCTTAGGGAATTAGGGGGAACATATGGCAACAAAAAGGTCAGAAAAGAACCTTCTGTCTGTCCCCTCAGTCCAAGTAATAATTTAAGATTTTGTACAGTAAAGAATTTGATAAGCAACAAGTTGCCAGTGCAGGGATACCAGGATAGGTCATCACCCACAAACCTTTTCGAGGCAGTCTGGATCTGAGTGGAGTCTTTCAGGGATCAACAGTTGTGAAGTCGGGCGGCTTGTGGCTGCTTGCAGTTCATTGGCTAACAAGCTGAGCTGCTAACAGCCACCACTGCAACTAACACACTCAACAAATCTATTCAACAGCTCCACTATCCACAGTCAGACACACACACTGTTGATTATTTATTGCTGAATTACAGCTCACAACTGACACTAACAGCTAACACTGCTGGTATGACTGTTTTTGCTGGCTACCGAAACATCCTGGTGCAGACTATTAACTGGAGTTTACTCGTCTGTTGCTCATGTAACATTTGAAGATAACTGAAAGCACGGCTGTTCTCGGCTTTCAATGTCCGATAGTCCTCCACTAACATTTTCATCACGTCTTCATCTTAGTTTTTATCATCAAGATTTGTTTTCAGCTTGTCATCTTCTCGTTTTCATCATGAAAAAAAGGCTGTTAACGATTTTTTTTTGTCATATTTTTTGTCAATGAAATTAACACCAAGTGACTGGAAATAAAATGGCAACATAACTTAAGCTGAAAGGGAGCTGTCAATCAAGTGTGATCTCATCACGCCCCTGCATGCTGGGAAATTATGTGAGCAGCCCAGTGAGCTGTTTTTGAAGCAGGTTTTCTGATAGTTCTGAACATTTATTTTCACTCTGATTTTTGTTGATGCTTAATGCGACAGTCATCTTTAATATAACATGCATTTTTAGGATTTTAAGCCCAGTTTCTAGTGAGAAAGTAAGAAAAGTTTCATAAATATTCCTGTATACTATCAATTGTAGTTCTTCAAAAAAAAGAAAAACAGAATCTTCCAAAATTGTAATCGGCAGGCCAAACTTTTTCTTATTGGCAAATGTCTTGAACTGAACTACAATGGTTTTTGGCTCAAGGTTTAAAGCAGGTGTAAAGGTAGAGATTCTGTATGTTTCATAAAAGCATTGCTGTGATTGTTCTGGGAAAATAGTTGTTGGATTATCATGTGTCTTTGCTGTGATTAGAAGATATGTTCAGATTGATATCACCGAATGCCATCACAGCAAAAGATACTTTGCAATTTTGCAAGTTTGTTGAGTAGACATATTGTCATCAATTTCTATTAGTTAGTCTGAAAAATGTTAATTTATAGCAAGGCTTAGCTCTTACAGTTCGCTCTGTTGGGTCCCATTGTCTCAAATATAGTAAAATATTTGCTAGGCTCTAATTATCTGTTTAAAAAAAGTGGAAATTAGAGTCCATGTTGTGTAAAGTAAAATATTTTGTCGTAACAATGTATCACAGATTTACTCTAATTAGAAACATCACAGCTTTAATATTGCAGAAACTAATCAACAGATCTGCTTGAGAGGCAGATGATTGATTGGCCACTGTCTGCATTGGATACAGGAAGAGGTTTATTTTTAAAGTGTCCTCAACATCCCACCTGCCTGCTGCAGCAGGAAGAAAAATTGTCTGTCAGACTGGAAGATTGTGGCAAAAACTCTCAAGCTTTGTATAATCTTTCTGCATCCTCACACACTTTGTCTTCATTGATTAGATCAGTAAGCACAAATACCTGACAGAAAAAGCCTGCTGAGTTTCATGGTTAGAGTTACAGAATCCTGACCACAGCAAAAAGAGCTGTAGGATATGAACGTAACCTAAAGTCCCTGAAGATGGCACCATTAGGTGTGACAATATTCAGTCATGAAACTTAACATGAAGTCTGTATAGTAGACCTGAAAATAAGACTGGGCCCCCAGACTGAGCACAACATGTTCATGTCATGACTGTTTGTTTGCCAGTCCACTTTGGTCATTCAGATTTTTAAATTTTCACTCAGCATTTTATTCCATTCAGTATAGAATTATCTTATCAAATCCAAGTCCTTTAGAATCCCTGATAAGAATGTAATTATAACTTAAGTTATACAGAACTAAAAGTCACAGATTCAGTTTAAATCTGCAATCATGTTTTGTAAGCTGAAAGGCCAGAAACAGTTTCGGTGGTAGCCCTCATAATGTTCACAACCTGCAGCTACAGTACAACACCAAAGTGAAATGAACAGCATAAATGAAATGCTGACTAAATGTATCTGACACATTGAAATGATAGCTACTTGCTACTACTTAGTTACTACTTGCTCCACAGTTTTGATCCCTAAGCATATATGTATATCAAGATGAGAATGTTGTTATACTATGGATGGAAGTGTAACTTGGAAATTCTCCTACTGTTGGTCTGTTCTCTAGAGAAGACTCATGGGCCAATAATTGGTCTACTTGTTAAATGGTTGAACAGCATCATAATTTCTCTCTCAGATGACACATACAACACATACAAATAGTTCTTTACCCCTATACCCCAGCTCTTTTAACTGTGTTGGTCTTGTAAAATTTCAAAAGCGTAGATAAGAAAACATTATAAAGATCTGCTAACACTGAAGCTGAACAAATCAGTGTATTTTGCCATCCATAACCAGATCCCCAAATTTGACCAGCCATCGTAAGGCACCCTAGGGTTATCTAAAGACCACAACCTGCATTTAGCACAGGACTCTCCCTCAGAGGCATTCTTTGGTTATAGTAAATAATGTTTTTGTAAATCATATATTGCTGGATGGCATTGAAGATTTTAAATTATAATATTCAGTAAAGACTGCTGTCTTCGGGGCGTCGGTGGCTTAGTGGTAGAGCAGGCGCCCCATGTACAAGGCTGTTGCCGCAGCGGCCCGGGTTCAACTCCAGCCTGTGGCCCTTTGCTGCATGTCCTTCCCTCTCTCTCTCCCCCCTTCACACTTAAGCTGTCCTATCAATTAAAGGCTAAAATGCCCAAAAAAATATATTTAAAAAAAAAAAGACTGCTGTCTTCAATATATCAATAACATACATTGGGCTGGTTTTGAGAGACTGTGTGCACCACCTCTTCTGGGTCTGTGTGCTGATTTAAAATTCCTCTTGCTGTGTTTTTCTGTCCTGAGAGACACAACACTGGCTTTAGCCTTTAGCAAGGCAATGATTCATCTTGTTGTTTCAAAGTGCAGCAGTGAAATATCTGAAGTTCTGTAGCCGGATGCATGTGAACACCAACCTCCCACTGTGCTTCAGTGTGACCATCATATTGCATCATGGAACGAAGACACTGGTCACAGTCAAAGCTGCTGAGATACATAGAGGCTCACATTGTACCCTCTTTAGATTGGGATGATGTGGAGGGTTAATGAGCCGAGCCTACCATAGGGGCACTGTTTCCTCGACACCCGTCTGCCCTTGGTCTCAAACAAGCCATTGTCTTATTTTTTTATTGAGAGGAAGAGGAAGAAAACATCCGTGAGAGAAGAGGAGGCAGACCCAAATATAAAAAAATCCATGAGAAAGTGTAGATAGAAGAGATGGACATTGATTGATAGCCGGGCAGGAAGAAAGCAATAGAAATTGCTGATTAAACTGGAAATGGAGGGAAAGAGAAAAAAAAATAAAGAAATAGCGGGAAGTGGTCCTAGATTACATTGTTGAATGTCCCCTATCATCATGGAAGATCTCAAAGCTGGTCCAGAAGAATGGTGACATTTTAAAATTACTTGCCCCAGTAGACTTTCCCTGAAGCTAATACATCTGCTAACCCTCTTCTAAAGTTATGCAGAATATTTTGGGCTAAGATTTTAACTAGTTCGCTCAGTAGAACAGAACAGTAGAATCAAATGGACATTGTTCTGTGGGGTTCATACTTATGCCGGATAATTAAGTATGATATGTATGAAAATATGTGCAAGCTACAGTATAGGCTATAAATAACAGCGTCTTTGATGAGAAACATTGAAATGGTAACAAGTCAACCCACAGCACCAGAGGCAACCTCTTGCGAAGTTGAAAGTGTGGACCTAAGGCGAGTCCTCTTATGTTATCACAGTTAATGCCAATCATGAAGAGTGGAGCTCTTTGACAGACTGCCATGTGTTGACTGCAGGAAGCTGATAGGAGAGACAAGAAGTGGGGCTAGAATGACTGAATAGAACAGGATTGGGGCAACAGCTGGACTTGTGTCATAATTAGTTCAGTGAACGAAAGTCCTATTGACTGCTGCTCTTGCTGCTTGCCTCTTTTCACTTACTACATTATTCTATCGACACAATTCAGGCTGCAAAGTTCCATAATGTATATACCAAATATAACTTAAACAGGGAGTTAAATGAGACTTTGCATCTCTTCATGAATTATTTATCCTCCAAGACAGCATTTTTAAAAAAACTGAATTCTTAACACTAGCCAGTAGACCAAATTACAATGTTTATTTACAATACCTTGAATAAAATCAAATGGTGCTGAGCAAACCCTGCCTTAATTAATTAGTTTTTAGCCACCAAAAAAAGCCTACCAAAAAATCAATACCAGTTTAAGTGTAGATTATTATTTAGAATATTTCACCGCTTTACGATAAGACAACCTTTCCGACGGGGAGTTGAGGCTGTTATCTGGAAGCCATCAGACTCCATTGACAAAAACTTTTACTTAATTTTACTTAGCAGAATACCGGACTTGCTCATCTATCACTACTCGATTGATTAGTGTGCAAGGTAAAGTAGAGCAAATATTCAAATATAGCGTCCACTTACAAAGATATTAATTTTTTTTAAGGTGGCTACAATACATTTTGCTTTGGCCCTGTACACAGCAGTACATTGCTGAGCTTCTGTGCTGATAGCTTTGGTTTATCAAAGATGATAACAAAGCAACACAGTACATAAAAGAAGCACAGATAGGTTGGACCACCATGTCTAACTACATAATACAGGATTTTACATATTGAAATCAACTGCCAGTTGTCTACCTGGAAGTGATTGTTGCTGTTTGTGCGAAGTCACAGTGATTTGGTCGATACGTTCCTTCATGAAACGCTCAATGTGGAATTTCTGCTGCTAGGGGTCTCTTGATCAAAAGGTTGACTTTAATGTTGTTGTGAAGTAGCACTGGATCATTGGAGTTGTTGTCTTCATTTTTAATCTGTCTAACTTGACCTGGGCAGAAATCATCTCATGTTTTATTCATGTTACCTTTGTTTATTTACCTTTTATTCATACTATTTCATATCATTTTGATAAAATAGTTGTACCTTAGATAATGTTCACTTGTTAACTTACCATTAGCATTGGATGAGTTGACAACCCATAGAGCTACTGTAGCTAACATTATGTGACAAATTCAGTTGTGGGGTGCTGTTATCTGTGATCGATACAGTAATACTAAAGATAATTTTATGAGTGTGTTAAATTAGATTCTATTTGTGGTGATGGCTTCAGTTAGCGCCCTGTAGCAACTCGAATTTAGCTAGACAATACAGCATCCAGGCATCTCGCCCCAGACCATTCCAGCTCTGGATCAGCAAACTTTCCGTTGCTTCTGTTAGAAAGGTTAGACCCAGTGCTGCCGCTGGTGGCCAGCCTGCTGTGACCCTCTGCGCTGGGGTTTGTGCTGGCGCAATTAGAGTTACTAGGCTACTGCTGAACTGAAGGTCCATATCTGTGGTCCGCTCTCCTCTCTGCAAAGTAGTGTCCTCGGCGGGGACTGAAGAGGATGAACTGTGGGTGCACTAGCCAGCTAACATTAGGCTCACTGTGTTCTGACAAACAGAAAGAGAAATGGGGCAAGGGGGCCGAGTTATTAAATGCACTGTGCACAGCGCTACAGTGAAATAAAAATTTAGTTATTTTAAATAGTAAAACAAAGAAAATTCATATGCGGTATGTGGTCTGTACACATTAGCTTGGTGGCTAGCATGAGCCACCTGTCATAATGATACAGGCTGGATGATTTTGAATTATCATATCAATAAATTGGGTTTCTAATGGATCACTGTGTTGCAAAATATCAAGTCAAATTTGTGAAAAATGTGTTTCATGGCATAGAAAATACTGTATTACTGTTATTGGGTAAAGTTTTATGACACTGCATGATTTTTAATGACACATCATCTGGTGTTTCCCAGTAGTTAATGCAACTAGAAGGGGTAAAGGGAATATGACGCCATTGACAGGCAACCAAATGAAACGCACTGTTGATTGAATACATTGGATTTGGACATTGTTGGAAACATGTGGGATAATGTAAGTACACAACTCAAGAAAATATATTACAAATGTCAAGTCATTTTTAGACATTTTGATGCAGAAATGTTACATATTATATCTTTAACATGCTTAGCCAATGTTGTTCTGCCATTACTATCCACCCTTCAGACGTGTTTCATGACAAAAATATGGAATCATTATGTGTCTGCAGTGTTTTTCCCACCAAAACTTCAGTTACCTTGTTAAAAATTCTGCTCTGTCTCCCACACTGAAAAATCCAGAATCAATGAAAAAGCAGAAATTGTTTGTTTAAAAAGGTAGAGCCATTAATGTGACTGTACACCGGTATTTATGTGTATGTATGATCTTCACATAAATTTTGCACTGGTGCTGTTTTGACCTTTTATTTGATACATACAGAGGAGTGTTGACCAGCCAAATAATGGCCTAAAGGGGGATTAAATTTATAGTCTTTTTTGCTGTTGGTTTGTATTTGGTTCATGGATTGGACCTTTCAGGAAGAATGCTAATGGCACTGGCATTGTTAGATGTTGTATGCAAGCACTGAATGTAGCAAAACATGAAGACATCCCAGTGTGGCTCATAGCAGAATGTGTAGTCAGACATTTTAGCTGATACATAGGTCAGCTGTAACGTCACGACTCAATAGTTGTGAGCCTTGTGAGACCTCTTAAGATTTGAGTTGTCACCGTGGAGGCTGACTAGTGACTATCAAAAGTCAAATTTGTCATTGTCAGTGTATAGTCTTTAAGGGTGCTTTCACACCCTAAACTGTTTGGTTTGGTTATACAAACTCAGGTCTGGGGCGTCAGTAGCGTAGTGGATAGTGCCGGCGCCCCATGTACAGAGATGCCTTGCTGCAGCTGCAGCGGTCGCAGGTTTGACTCTGGCTTGCAACCCTTTGCTGCATGTCAACCCCCACACTCTCTCTCACCGCCTTTCAATCTGTCCTGTCCATTAAAGGCAAAAAGCCCCAAAAAATAATCAAACAAAAACAAACAAACTCAGGTCCATTTGAGCAGTTAGTACGGTTTGTATGGGCTGGTGTGAAAGCTGTCAATCAAACCCTGGTGCGGACAAAACAACCAAATCAAAACCGCCCAAAAAGGTGGGTCTCGGTCTGCTTTCAAATGGACTCTGGTGTGGTTTGTTTGTGGTGTGAAAGAAAATGAACCAACCACAGGATTTTATGATAAAAGATATGTGATTTTAGCAGGATTTCAACAGCTAAACCAATAATAATTTTTTTTCTGATTCTGAATTCTGATTTTGAAATCTGTCTGCCATCTCATAATTGATCTTGATAAAGGCCACATATATCCCGTAACCTATTTATGCTAATGCATACATGTAATCATGGTAACACATACGTACGTCAGTGTGGGTATTTTCCCTATTAACATGTTGTTAAAACTGCCATAATTCTATTTGACCCCATGTACTTTGACAGTTCATTAAGCCCATTAAAACGTGTCTGACAGTGACAGTAACATGCCTTTGATATGTAGTCTAATAATAGCCTCCTATTAATGCTTACAATCAGTTATTTCTCTATGAGCTCTTTGTGAAACCAAACAACATAATTATAAACACTGTAGAAACATTAAAGTGCTGTGGCATAAACTTCTGTCAGTCACCTGAATTTCCCCACATGGGTTCTGATGATGCAGGATGACTAACGCCAGCACTGTCCAATCAAAGAGTTACCTGTCAGTCAGTGGAACTTCATGTTTACTCCGCTTGGTTCATTTACAAAAAGACAGTGTGAACAGGGACCAAACCAAAACTACAATGCAGTGAATGTCTGTATCATTTTTTTCCCTCTGGTGCAACCAAATGAACCCACCTACAGGTGTGAAAGCACCGTAAATAAGTAACTGTGGTTTCTGATGAGTTTCACATTTCTGTTACATGTAAGGAGCTCTCTCTTAGCTTGTCATGTTAGTTTGGAAAGGTACACTTTACTCACAAAAAGACAAAACTGGTTGCTGTTTGAAATGATTAATTAGCCTACTGTTGTAGGGTTTTGCTCTGCTTAATTCACAAGTGGACTTGTGACTTTCATGAAGTTTGCCCACGCTGGGCTTTGAGTGTAATAATGATATAATTGCTGCGGAAAGTAGTTAATGAAGAATGAATACAAAACAAGACCAGAGAGAGCGTGGAGTGTTCTTTAAAATGCCACCCAAGGCCATAGTGCCTTCTCACCTCAGTCAATAGTAGCTCTTTCTTTACTGTCAAAATGCATGAGGTTTTCTGTGTCATTTTTTCTGAGATTTTTGCATCCTAAAACAAAGGAATAGGTGAGACTATACATACTTACAGTATAGCACATGTACATGTAACTATTTGTATCATGCAGTGAACCATTAAATCTTCATGGATTTACATTACCAGCAATAACGAGATATGAGCAGTAAGCTTTTCAGCCTTTTTTGTGTAAACCTAGCTGTACATTGCAGCTGCGATTGCCCAACCAAAGCTTCCTGGCTGACCTTGACCAGATCTAATCTAGTTTGTGTTGTTGTAAACAGCTGTGTCTTACATTTATACTGTAGCAGTTGTATTCCAATGGCTTATGTCTTATTTTCACCATTGTAAGCCATGCTAGTGGAATGGCAATTTCAGCCTGGCAGTTGGTAGGTTGTCCAGACTGTAACATCTCAACAGCTACCTATGGATTGCCTTGAAATTCTTTTCAGACATTCATGGTCCCTCGATGATGTAGCCTATGCTACTAACTTTCCCTCAAGCACAACCATGAGGTTGACTTTTGTAGTTTGTAATTTTTTTTTTTTTTTTTTTTCGGTAAAATCTCTCAACAACAGTGGGATGGATTATAGATTTTTATTTTTTTTTTAAGACCAACAGGAAGGTTAGGGAGTGCAAAAACGTACATAACTAAATTCCGGCGTTCAGGACACATTCCTTAACCACAATGAAATTTGGTGCTGATATCAATGATACCTTTTAACCAGCATCAGGTCAGAATGCTTATATGTCCAATACTCAGGTTAATCACCAAATAACTACAAAACTAACAACAGCCTCAGCTGTACTTGCTGTGTGTTTAGTGCATATTAGCAAATGTTAGCATGCTAACATACTAAACGTAGATGGTAAACCTTGTATATTACTGTACTTACTAAGCAGCATTTCTCATGTTAGCAGCATTTTAGCATTTAGCATCTAAACACCACTGTCCATTTAAATGCAGCCTCACAGAGCTGCTAGTATTGCTGTAGACTCTTATGCCGGGTTCACTCTGGAAGCAGAGGTGCCCTGATTTGTTAATTCAGCAGTTGCCTTGCTGTTCTCACCAGAGGCGCATTTCTCCACGCTGGCCAACAAGCAATTCTGCTGTTCTGTTCTGCTTAAATCATATGTAGAGTTTTGTCTCTGTCTGCTTGTGTGTGTGTCTGTGTGTATGATTGTGTGAGTGTGGGTGTGTGTGGCTCCACTCGTCTCTCTTTCTCTCTGTTTATACGTAATTGGCAAATATGTGACAGGATGGGATGCATATTCACAGATCATTTATATCATATTCAGTATACACTTTATATAGTTTACAACACATTTTCAGTTTGTTTTCTTGCCAGATTCAATCACGGCTTGCAGAAAAATAGACCAGACGCCCAAACTATCACTGGGGATCGCAAGCCAGCCAGGGTGCTCTGCGCTGTATCCTGTGTGAACTGCCCATTCGGTTAACATGTGTGCCAAAAGCAAGCGGACAGTGCTCCATGGAAAATTGGTGCACTTTGCAACACTTCCACGTCCACTGTGAACCTGGCATTAGTCATATTATCACATGACAATTTATGCGTCTACTCAGGGGCCAAAGTAACGAAATCTCGTTTAATATGTGCACCGATGGTGTATTTGTTGAATGACAAGTCTAAGTCTAAGTCTAAGTCTAAGTCTGACTACATTTAAGTGCTTGACCTGTTTCCATCATCATGGCAGAATGATAAGTATCTTTAGGGTTTTCCTTATCTGGGCATATGAAGAATTAACATCTAAAAGATGATTGCTCCAATTCACAGAATCATTTTGCTGGTTAATTGACGACAAAAGAAACCTTTTGACAGTAAAAGTGACCCTTAAATTGCAGCCGTGATGTATTTATAGGAAAACGATTGGAAAACGTCACCTTTTACCTGGTAGCCACGCTGGCATAGTTACTACTGAAAGCTTGTGAACACGTTTTTCTCAGTGGACAGGACTTTTGATGCACAGCCAGAGGTTACATTACAGACAGGCACATTCGGCTCCCTGTAGGCTTCTTCTTCTTGCTATAGTTTCAGAAGATAATCTTTAAGTGTTGGGTTGCATGGTGACAACATTGTCCATGCTTAAAATCTAAAGCGTTGGCACAATAAGGACAGTTTTGATGAGAATCTACTGTTCAGCCATTCTAAAGCCATCTGTGTGAAAGTTTTAATCCTTTCTATTTGGACTTAGTGTTTTACAGAGGGGATTCCTGCTGCCATAATGTAGTCATTCTGTTCGAATGGCCTGTACATCTCTGGCAAATCCTGTATTGCCATATGCAGAATTATAACAAAGGACAGGAATACAGTGAAGATGCATGTGAGACACTGTTTGAAATGACATTCCCGTGCATGTTTCTGTTAATCTCCATTCTCAGAAATGTTTATTTCTGTACTAATGTGTGCTTAAGAGAGGTCTTGAGTTTAGTAGTTGAAGTTGAGATGTCAATAAGTAGCAGATCAAATCAGATCAAAGTCAATGATTTGGTCTCTATTCCAATTAGGCTTCACATAAAAGCAGATGAGGAGGAACAGCGTTAAAGAGGATGGAGTAAGGTGGAAAGTTGAGGAGATGCCACTTACTGTGTCTGAAGAGAGTATAATGTAGAACACAAAGGGATGCATGCAACGATCTTTTCAGGGACTTCCCTTGTTTTCTCTGTGACAGATGACCCTTAGACCAAGGCCAAGGGGAGGCCCATGAATACAGTAGGTCTATGGTTGGTCTTTAAATTGGATCAAGTAGAACAATTCAATTACTAACTTAAATCACTGACAATACAATCTATATGTATTTACATGATAAATAAATTTATTTTTATCATTAGAACACATTTCAATGTGCCATATAATTCCGAGAAGTTTTTAACTGGATTATAACTGCAGACAGTTTAATAATTTGCATAGTGATATGTAAAGTGATGAAGACCAACCGTCACATTAGAGCTTGAGTCCATAAAACTTGGCCTGCCTTTACATGAACCTATACAGTTTCAGTCCAAGCCTGACCTATGGCAGCCTGATTAAACATGGAAATCCTACTGTAAAAGAAAAGTGGGGCCGAGGAAACACGCCAGCCCTTAGCTTGTAATAAATGTTATGATATTAAATATATATATATATATATATATATATATATATATATATGTATATATATGTATATGTATATGTGTGTATATATACAGTAATATACATATGTATATATGTATATATACAGTATATACCGGTACGACTTGAATCTTAAAAAACACCACATTTAGCTAAAAGTAACAGGACAGGAGTGGGAGCTCTGTGAAGACACAGCCTTCAGCCAGCCATAGTCACGTGACCCCCCCCCCCCCCCAGGTGACAGTTTTAAAACCAATTAGGGTTGGATATAGCTACTGATTGCTTGAATCGATTCGACTGGGGATAATTCAGTTACAATACCAATTCTTGCTCGATAATTTTACATGGGATTGTTTTTTTAAAAAAAGAATTAGGGGTGCACCATAATATTGGCATCAGCTGAAATTGGCTTTAAAAGAACTATCAGAATTGGCCAACATGCTTTTTCTTATTTTGTACATGAATGAATATTACATACATTGAAATGTATTGTATTCCATGTCTCCATCTGCTGGTGGGCCATCAAGATAAGAGTACGCATACATAATATGATGTTGCTTCCACGACAGATGGACTTGGTGATCACCGAAATTAGGTGTGGAAAAAAGTGAATATATTGATATTGGTTATAGGTCAGAAGAGTTGTCAATACAATAAATCATATTCCTGACACCACAATACTGAGTGAAATTTAGAGAGAATAAAGAACACACACATCAGTCACTATCAGTCCTCCTGTCCCCTCTGCTCCTCCCTTCACTGCTGAGGAGATCCACTGCCTGCAGGTAACATTACCGTTGGTAAGTGTTAAGATTCATGACAAACTGAGCTAAACTGTTAGACATAAACAGTTGTTGTTTCAGCTCATTACTAACAATTGGCTGTTAGCTGGAAAGTGCTCTGTGCTTGTTTAAAACATGATATTAGCTGTGATGGATGAGAGACTGTGGAAAGAGCAGACTGAAATATTGCATTTCTACATGTTTGCATGTTGCTAAATAGGTGTATGTTGAAGTACTGACTTTTTCTTTGTTGAAGTTTTTATTTTACTTACAATAACAACATGGCTGTTGTCAGCTCAAGTTATCTTCACTTTTCTGTCTCCACGGCGGCAACTCTGCTCAGAGATGGCAAGCTATTCACTGTAAAGCACAAGCCTCCTTTTGTTCTTTGGCGAGAGTCCCCTTTTCTGTCAGACCAGCATGTAGAAAAGGACTCACATGGTGTCCAGGATTTAGCAAATTTTCCATCCCATTGAAAACTTATGCGGCATGGAGGTCGTCCAGTTTATTATCCAGTGCCTGTGTAGTGGCCAGCAGGATGCTAGTTTGGTTTGTGTCCAACTTCTAAATCTTTCCTCGATGTCAATTGATGCTTATGTTTGAAAACCTTGACCTGGAGGAGAGTTTACAGACTAGTGAGTTTATTTCCTCTTCCTGAAAAGCCACGAGCCACCGTCGTCCAACACCAACCACAAAAAGCGCCACCAACACTTGGAAAATAGACATAAGAGCCTCAATTTGACACATATTTAGCAGAGCTGACAGAAATGTGACTAAGACATCCACACCTACACAGTCACAAAAGGCAACCCTCTCATTGCCTGGGGAAATCTCCAACACAGCAATACTCAGCCAGGGGCTGAGTCTCCCCACACCTGCCCAGTGCCTCTCGTTCTTCGCAACTCCACAAAGGGCTAGAGTCCATCCCCTTTCCAGGAGTTTTGTTTCCAGAACTAGTGCTGTACATATCTGGTTGGAAGCGTTCCACATCTGGCACCAGCTCTGATACCTTTCCCGCCAGAGAGATGATGTTCCACCTCCCTAAGACCATACTGTAATACTTTGGGTCAGTACCCCTAGGTCCCCCTGCATTAGCCTGCCACCCAGCTCACAGTGCACCCAAACCCAGTATGAGCGGTGGGCACATAGGACTGTGGCTCAGTGATTGTTAAATAGCATCAACTAATTGATTTTCTAAGCTCTCTAATTATACCTGGTGATCCCAAAAATCATGTAGCAGATTGTTTAGACATCTGCTTTTCTTATAATTACTCAGAATTGGCAATTTGTCAACCATTTAATTGGCAGGATGAATCGTTCTGTAACCGAACAAGATATCTTCGACTGGCAAGATGAAAGGCTTCTTCAATGTGACCCATTACTTACAAAGAAATAATGTGTTTCATGTAACAAAAGTAAACACATACAAATACATTATTTAGATATGAATAGATAATGCACTCTGAACAGATTTGAATTGCATCCAGATTTTTGTAGCAATTATTTCCCTGCAGACCTGTCACCACAATTTGCCAAAAAATGCCACACCACTTCTTCTCAAACACACAGACATTAAACACACACTACAAATAATGCGGTTTGGCTAGTGTGTACACAAACAAAACACACAGAGCTGATAGTTTGGAGTTCACTAATCAGACATTCAGCAGGTTCATCCAGGATAAAGCCTGGGTAATGTTCCACAGCTGTTATTTTAACTTTATGGTCAGATATTGAAGTCCAGTGCCTTAGTGAGTTCACAGTAGACATGAGGGTAATGAGCTGAAGTTTGGGATTATCTTGGCTTCCTCCCATTACTTTTCACAGCCTCCAGTTCCTCACCCATGGTCCAAACACCTGCCCATACCCACATAGCTTAGTACCAGAACCGACCTGTTACCCATCACTATGTCTAAGTCAAAGCCGCACCCGCCCGCAACCATTGATAAAAGTCCCGTGACCAGACCCGCACCCATGATTTAACACATACAGTCTACAGTCACTCACATTAAGCTGGATTCTCCATTCTTGAATTGGAAATCCAGCAGAGGAAAAGTCTCTTTCACTGGCTGCGCTCGATGCCGGGATGGCGAAAACATTCCGCACAATCACTGCCAGGTTAGGGAACATTTTAGCATGCTCCTTCCTCAGAACCTCAAAAGGATCCTCCTTGGGTGTCCTGAACTCCATGTAGGCTGCCAGCTGATCATTGGGCTGCTAAGTTTAATTGCTGGAGTCCTCCACGTTAGTGACAAATGTGACGACAGGGTCAAAGGTATGACTTGTGTCAGTGACTTTCAAAAAAAAAAAAAAAAGTATTTTGACAATAGTGATTAAGATGTCAAAATATAACACATATACTTTGTTTTATTCTGAAAACTAGAAAAGATATTTTTGTTCTCACCAGTTGGCTGCCCGTGTAGTTCATTTTTAGCCATGCCCATATCCATGAATTCAATATATGTATAGTTGGATAGTGTAGTGGTTCGTGCTACTCACTTTCACATGGGAGGTCAGAGTTTGAATTCCGGCCTGGGCGAACTACTACTATAGACAGAGCAATTGTGCGAGACTGCAAGAGCAGGAAGACCTACATGTGCAACGCCTGGATTGACTACAAGAAAGCGTACAACTCAATGCCACACACATGGATACCGAAATGTAAGGAATTATATAAGATCAACAGGACACTAACGGCCTTCATGAAGTACTCCATGGGTATGTGGAAGACGACTCTAGAGGCCAACTCAAAGCCTATTACCCAAGTCCAGGGGCGCAGATGGGATTTTTGAACTGGGCTGTCAGCAAATGGTTCCAACTCAATTAGTTAGTAGTAGTTAGTATTTTGTGTAAATACATATATACACACACACATATATATATATATATATATACATACTGAAGCTGCAATAAACATTAGGATCATGAGTTTTCTGACTGAATGAACATTGGTAAACAAAGGCCTACCTGATCAACACTAGCCATACATGATCAAACTGTTGCTGCTTACTAAAATAACATTATACATAAACATAACAACTTTAAAGATATTCACCTACAGCCTAGAATGCTGTTATTTTACATTTAGCCTTTTGCCTTCTTATTATTGTCAGAGTAGCTACTGAATATTTGCCACATCTGGGAAAGGCAACAGGCATAGGATATATATCTTTTGGTTCTTGAAAAAAATGCTGTGATTATTTTTCTTTCTTCTCTGGCTTCATGTGGCAGAAAAATCACGAGCTCAGTCATTAGACAGTTGTATATGATCACTATGGTTACCGCTACAGGCACAGGCACAGCTACCAACTCCAAACAACGTAACCTCCGAACTGAGCTCTTCCCAGTTTAAAAACTGGGACATGGAACATGGAATTCGAAAAAAAATGGACAGTTAATGAAATGAAACAAAAACCCCAACGTTTATGCTTGTAGATGCTAGATTTCAATGCTTTTCCGACTTCAAAACTCCGACCAACGAGTACAACTGAACGCACCATTAGTCGTAGCACAAACACCGGGCTATCAATGGATCAGCTGTGCAGTGTTAATAACCGAGAATTACGTGGAAAATTGAGCACCTTGCTTTCCCAACTCAGCAAGGATCTGCTCCAGCCTTTCCCCTTCTTGAATCGGTGTAATGTGGATTGATCACTGACAAGGCTACTGCCGCTGCCATTTCAACTTTGTGCTGCAATGTAAGTTAGCCTAACTAACGGAACATTGATCCTCTTTTTTACCTGTGTGTGTGTGTGTGTGTGTGTGTGGGGCAGTGGGGTGGACGGATCGGGGTCACTATAAATCTGGGGGGGCCATGTCCCCCCCGTCCCCAGTGCCATCTGTGCACATGTCCAGGTCAACATTAAATGCAGCATATACCAAGGGGATGCACTGTCACCACTGCTGCTCTGCATAGGCCTGAATCCCCTCAGTCAGATCATCAAGAGGACTGACTATCGATACCGATTCCAAAGTGGGGCAACAATCAGCCACCTGCTCCACATGGATGACATCAAGCTGTACGCCAAGAATGAGCGAGAAATTGACTCACTGATCCACATCACCAGGATCTATAGCAAGGACATAGGGATGCTATTCGGATTAGACAAGTGTGGCTGGATGGTATCAAAGAGAGGCAAGATGATCAGAACTGAGGGAACTGACCTACCAGAGGGCAACATAGGAGATACCCAGGACAGCTACAAGTACTTTGCGATCCCGCAGGCTAATGGAAATCATGAGGAGGCCACAAGGAAGGTGACCACAACTAAATACCTCCAGAGAATAAGGCAAGTCCTGAGAAGTCAGCTGAATGGTCACAACAAGGTCCGAGCCATCAACATGTATGCACTGCCAGTCATCAGATCATAAGGGATCATAAGCTGGCCAAAAGAGGAGATAGAAGCCACTGATATCAAGACAAGAAAGCTCCTCACCATGCATGAAGGTTTCCACCCCAAGTCCAGCACCCTGAGGCTATACACTAAGTGGAAATAGGGAAGCTGAGGTCTAGTGAGCATCAGAGCCACTATCCAGGATGAAACATTCAAAATCCAGGAGTACATCAAGAAGAAGGATGAGCTGCTAAGTGAATGCTTCAGACAACAGAAACCTGATGAGGGCAAAGAGGTGGAGGAGCAAACTACACGGAGGGACAAGCCCCTACATGGTGCATACCACCGTCAGATAGAGGAAGTGGCTGATATCAAGAAGACCTACCAGTGGCTGGAGAATGCTGGACAGACAGACAGCTCAGAGGCACTAATCATCACAGCACAAGAACAGGCCTTAAGCACAAGTGCCATAGAGGCCAGGGTCTACCACAGCAGATCAGACCCAAGGTGCAGGCTGTGCAAAGATGCCCCTGAGGCGGTCCAGCACATAGTGGCAGGGTGTAAGATGCAAGCAGGATCAGTGTTCATGGAGAGGCACAACCAAGTGGCTGGGATAGTGTACAGGAACATCTGTATCCAGTATGGACTCAAAGTACCCAAATCCCAATGGGACACACCACCAAAGGTGGTTGAGAACAACAGGGCTAAGATCCTGTTTGACTTCAGATTCCAGACTGCCAAACAGCTGCTGGCTAACCAACCGGACATAGTGATGGTTGACAAAACCAGAAGAGGGCAGTGGTGGTAGATGTGGCGATACCAGCCGACAGCAACATCAGAAACAAGGAACACAAAAAGACGGAGAAGTATCAAGGGTTGAAAGAACAGCTGGAAAAGATGTGGAAGGTCAAAGTTGAAGTGGTCCCCGTGACAGTAGGAGCACTCGGGGTAGTCACCCCCAAACTGGCAGAGTGGCTCCAGCAGATTCCAGGAACAACATCTGAAGCTTCAGTCCAGAAGTGTGCAGTCCTAGGAACAGCTAAGATACTGTGCAGAACCCTCAAACTCCCAGGCCTCTGGTAGAGGACCCGAGCTTGAGGATGACACAGACAACACCCTAAGAGGGTGAGAGGGTGATTTTCTTTTCATACATATACAGTATATACATATATATATATATACACATATCTGAGTGACCTGGCCTAGATGGGATGGCAGCATAAACATTGTTACAACAATAAACACAAGCAGACAAGCACAACTGTCACACACCATAAATGAGCAAGTACAGCATCCACTTAAAATGCAATACAAAAACAGTTAAATACATGAAATGTACAATTTTCTTAAATGATTTCAGTGATAATTTGAGAAGCAGTCTGATTCTAATGCATGAAGAAAGTCATGGCCATGGAATAGGATCTTGTTTCCATAAATTATTAATCAATTGAGCCGCACAATGTTTCTTTTTTGCAAATGTTACCAGGCGGGCTCCATAATAACACTCACATTAACACATATGTATTCAAATTTATACATTCATACATAAATACATAATGAGGAGGAAAGGATTAAATCTATATTTTCAAGTTTTGATCAAAGTCTTTTCTCTCTCGCACACACACACACACACACAGTTTCACCCAATCCCTGGTCTGACCTCCTTGTATAGGTGGATCTTCTGGTCATGACCACTGAGCAGGAACACTGTCTCTCTGCCTCCATCGTCACACTGCACTCTGACAGAGAGAGAACAGGCTGCTTTTAGACAGTTACATCCACATACACTCACACTGTCATGTTTACTGTCTGCACAGAAGCTGCTGACTGACAACATGATGATCATAAGGACACTGAAACACATTCATGAACTCCAGGAGATAACAGATTCGGAGCAGCATGCTGAATGAGATAGGTTAAATGATTCTTTTACTCTCATAATTCAATTAAGTTATGTTTCAGGAGGGTAAAAATTAAAGACATACTATGCAGGATCTTCCAAAAACAAAAAACAGACTCATATAGAAGTATACCCTCTCAATATTCACTTATGACCCACTCTCTGTATGATGATGTATTTTTCCGCCTGGATTTTCTTATTTTCCTCTTATTTTGTGTATTTAGGACCACAGACTGTAAAATAATGGACGTAGCTACGATGACGTCAACCATTGGTTTGTGGACTATTAAAGCCTCAAGTTTAGCATTTCGGTTGTCACCATCTTGGTGGTTTGAAGCTGGCGCTGTAGAGGAGCTTCTGGCTTCGTCACTTCAGGCCTACGCTGGCGCTGTAGAGGAGCGAGGGGTTGATCTGACTGAGAAGTGTAGGACACTATCAGCAGACAGCCTGTCACTCAAAGCAACCCCGCCCTTGATAGAATATAAACACACACACACACACACAC
>NC_065508.1:37741028-37778767 GCF_006386435.1 Epinephelus moara | reverse complement strand
ACACTTAAATTTATACCGCGATATATACCGTTACCGTGAAGGGATTCGATTTATACCGTGATATAAATTTTAGGTCATACCGCCCAGCCCTAAGATATATATGTATATATATATATATGCATATATATATATATATGCATATATATATACATATATATAATTTGTAACTGTTACACAGCTACCCATGGGTACCTGACCTGGTGCAAGACTCTGGGCAAGAACACACTCTTTCACAATGTACCTGAAACTGTGTTGTTGGTGGGTTACAGCAGACTTCACTATGAATAAAGGGATGTTGTCTGCTTAGGTGCTCTTTGGGTGTACTCTTCTTTAGCCTCTTTGGGTGTGCTTGGCCTGACAGAACTTTCTGGGTATGCTGAGTGGATGATGGACAAGACTCAACAGAGCATTTTTATATAAAAGCATTTGTTTTTGGTCTATTATTAAGGGACTTTTCTAGTTATCCCAGAATTGTAATCCTCACCCATATCTTTGTAAATATATTTCATACTGTGGATGTCTGAGTAAAACAAATCATTTGTCCCCATGTTCTATGATAGTGTGTCAACTATTGAGCCTTTTGGAAAGCGCAGACCAGATTTTACTGTGCATGTGTCGTATCCCAATGATATGATGCAATATGACTATATGACTTTTCTACTTTCTAACCTCTTCTATAGAGCCTTTTTACAGCAGACATTTTGACAAGTCATAGCAGGAAAAGCACAGGTGAAACTGATAACATTTCCAATGGTTCAGCTCTATAAAGTGTCCCAGTACACCGTAAACCCTAGTTCGCTCACTCAACTGTGTTTTTTTGGAAACATCTTGCACTTGAACTTTTAGTTTAGTACAATACAGTAACATAGAAGTTTTGAGTACACCAGACCCAAAATAATTGTCTCACATGACCCTTTCCTGACAGGAATTTTATGTCAGTTTAACATAACTTTTTGTTGTTGTTGTTTGAACATTTAATTCTGTATCATATGAGTACAAAAACATTGAGTACACAATTTACAAGATTGAAGGGATGAATTCTGATCCAGGAAGAGTTCTTTATTTCACCTCATATCATCATCATATCAGCACAACTTTGTATTACATTCCAATATCCTCACAGGCAGTAGGCAACTGTACAACTTAACTCATGGTGCACTATGTCTTTTACCACAACATGAACTGTAATCCATTTGAATCATTGTGAAATACAGCAACATTAATTACTGCGTCCTGGGTAATGTGAGTGATTTAGAACATATTTAAACACATTACGTTAAATGCACAATGATAGTGTTGTTTATTGGCCTTAAACTAATTCGGCAGAATCGGCTTTAGAAATTTTGTTCAGATTAATTCAAAACTCAAAAATTGTTGACTTAACATAAACAAAATGATGTCAAGCTCACAGGGGATGAGTTTTTGTGTCAAGTGAACATAAAGTTTTTATGTCATTTTGACAATCTAGGACATATGTTTTGACTTTACATTAAAATTTTGTGTCATGGATGGATTGGGGTTTACACTGAAAGCTTTTCTGGGGCACCAGTGGGGACAAAACCAGGACCTCCATTAAGTGGAATGTAGCTATTATTAATGTTTTTAAATAAGCCTGTGCTTTCCATACAATGATGTGAAAAAGATGTGTTCTACTTTTGTGCATCTGTAAGGGGGGGACACCTCTGCCATTCTTATTAGTCCATACAGCTTGGTGACATCAGGTAATTCCCAGCATAGCTCTGCCAATCTTCCACCTGAGCAGAGGTTTAACCAGACAGAATACCACTCCTGTGCTTGACCTATTAAGTTAAATAATGCAATATAGACTCATGAGCTATGTTGTATTTTTCCCTAGTGAAAACCTCCAGTTCTGTTCCTACTATTCATTAAGGACCATTAATAGTTACACAGTTTTTATTTGGACTTGGTCTTAACTTGAAAGAAAGTCAGGCATTCTAGACAACTAGAAAGTCCTTTGTAGGATATTTTACACAGGTTCAGTTACTAGTTTTACATTACACCCCTACTTTAAAAACTCTTCAATATGAATCATAGACTGTATGTAAAGATGGACAATGCGTCTCCGCTTTCCTCATTGTAAGGAAGTGAAGCTAAAATATCCCTGATACGGCTGCTGCCATTGTGCTCTAGTGACGTCATTTGGAGCCAGAGTCTGCACAGTAGTGATCCCCACAGTATCAATTTTTCCACACATACACACCTCTGACCAGTTGCAAGCAGTGCCACTGAATACAGTTGTCAATCATATTGTAAAATCCCAGTTTTAAAGCATTAGATACCTAATTAAAACCAAAATTATCAGAAAAACAAACACTTGAATATACAGGAGTGTGATAAGAACTATCTTAAATGCCAGAAACCATCTTTGGGAAAAATGTATTTGATGTTGTATTTGAGTTTTTAGTTTAGTCCCATCTGCTGACATGGAGAGGGTGTTTTTTTGTTTTGTTTTTTTTACCAAGACTGCAGCCAGCCACCAGGGAGCAATCCAGAAAGTGGAGCTGTCATGTCATTCATCTTTATATACAGTCTATGATGTGAACACAGTCTTCAGAGATTTTGTGTGGCTTTAGTCAAGTTTGAAATGTACTTATCTGCAGATTTTCTTTTTTGTTAAACACATGTTAAATTACATAAACATTCACAGGGTAATTCCAGTATTAGCTTGCACTAGTGAGTTGACCCACATCAGCACTGCTGCATTCAGACTTTTCCTTATTTGGCTTTGAACCAGGAAACTTTGTTGAGGTCTGACATAATTCAGTTTCTCCCTGCCATAATGTCCGGTAAAAAATTTTCTCTCTGCAAATATGTTGGCCTTAGACCGTGTCCTAAGAGCCAGCAAGTGCCTCTCTGTTTAAACTAAATCTGTCAAATATGCATTTCTGTAACGTGGTGTAAACAAACCACTATCTGTCAGCTGTGCACTCATGTTAACAAACTATGTAGGATATCAGTTGTGTGCTCAATGTAGCCTTAAGCTGTAACCACCTAAAAAATGGGTGAGTGCTTGCTGTCTTCCCATGTTTGTAGGCTACCTTTTAAACAAGAAAACACATTTGATATTGTGATATTTACTGGAAATGATATACAGCAAGTAGGTTGTTATTACCAGAAACTTTCACTTCTGGTTTGCAGGTTTGTGGTTTGGGTCATTGATTAACACATATGTTTATGGATGCAGCGAGGCTGATTGGTTCTCATAACGGGCCGGGTAGGGGCAGGCTTAAAAAAACCCTGACCCGCACATCACTAGCGTTCAAAAAGTGAGGGCCACCTCTGAAAATAAAGCACCACTATGCTTTCATACAGTAAGAACGGTCAAATAGCACTCTATGTTTATACAGACACACTCATGCATGATGTTTTGTTCATTACCTCATATGCCTGAATACATCAGATCCAAAAAGGACATCCACTACTGTTTGGATAGATTGTTTATCCTCAGACAAAGAGAAATGGAAGAAGAGTCAAAGGGCAAGTACACAGTAAGGGATAGTGAAGGATACATGGATACTGTATACAGTACATAAAATGCATATGTCACACTCAGTAAGTAACATGGAGACTTTTCCTCAGTTCTCTTCGGTCAGCCAAGAGAGGAGACCGACTTGGTTAGAAACCGGACAAATATAATCTGATATATAAATAGTCTAACCAGGACACACACACACACTGAAACACACACATGCACGCACGCATTCACGCAATCTCTCTCACACAAACACACACACACACACACACACACACACACACACACACACACACACACACACACACACACACACACACACACAGGCTAGGGAACAAACATCACTTTGACTGTCTACCTTAACTCAGTGAGGCAGCCGCCAGTGCAGCTGATATATTTACCTGGTGTGTCATACTGCAGAGGGGATTTAGAAAGGCAAACAAAAATTAGTCAGGAATACCCACAAAGTGGAGAGGATAGGGTAGAGTGGGGGGATTAATGAGGGATATCCAGGCTTTGATATTGCTGACGTTTTGAGCCAGCATGTGCTCCCTGAAAGCCCTTTGTTTAGCCTTTATTGCCAGTCGCCATCTGTTATGATCCAGTTGCCAGATTGCCCGGAGCAACATCATCAATCCCTCTCTCTCAGCTTTTGATCTGTTAAAGTAAAATACAGCTATTCCTGTCTCTGTACTCACCAAGTCAAAATCTGATATCTGTCCTGACGGATCCTGTGTAACCCCGAGGGTTCTCTGTTGTCATGTTGGCCACTTCCCACTCCTCAAAGGAAGTAATGACCTGTCCTTGCCTCAGTGCATCTCCAAAATAGACCGCCACACACATGGAGATGAGGACATCTCAGCCGCACTGAGGCTTAAGTGACAGATTTCACTGCATATATACAACTGCAGTGACTTTCTTTCTTTGATGTAGTGTTGCACATTAACAGTGCTTCAGTGACTCTGTTTAGAAACAGGTCTGCACTGTGATGTTACCCAGAGACACCTGCACTAACACACTGCAGTGTACTCTGTGATTCCTGCATATTTATATCCGAAACATTCAGAGGTTGATTTTCTCTTTAACATTCACCTGGTGTTTCTCTTCTCTCTTCTCTTTATTTGTTCACCTCATACCTGTTCCTTCCTTCCCTTCATTTCCCTCATTAAATTCAATCCACCTATCCTCCCCACCTCTCTCTGTCCCTATCTGCTGACACCTCATCTCCGTCATTCTCCACCAGGCCGGGCAAGTCTGCACGGCAAGTCCTCCCTACGGATAGAAAATGTGCGTTCAGACGACCAGGGCTGGTATGAGTGTAAGGTGCTGATGCTGGAGCAGCAGTATGACACCTTCCACAATGGCAGCTGGGTGCATCTTACCGTCAACGGTAAGAACCACAAGCATGCTTTATTCATACTGTTCGATACAAGCATGAGACTTAGACGATGGAAAGACAGTGGTGGAAAAACAGTTATTTATACTGTACATACTATATAGACTGATGTATTGTCACACAGATATATTGATTATTAGTGTTATTATTATAATTATTAGTGGCTAGTGGCATCAGCAAGAAATGATGGGTGATGGGCCTGGTGTGAGAAATTTGAACTCTTGAAACCATTTTTTAGCATTTTTGCTTATTTTGATGTTATTTCTTGAAGTATTTTCAAATGCTTCTTATCCCTAAAATCTATACAACCAAATCTAAAAGGTTATAGATGTCAATAAACCATAATAAATGACAAAATGTATCAAAATTATGTCATGAATTTAAAAAATACAAAAATCTGAATTCTTTTCATCAAATTTGTAAAAATAAACACACAAAATATATTGATCCAAAAGATTTTTAATGTTGAAACATGATAAACATATTTCCTAACACTCCATAAGTTATTTGAATTTTGCACTTTTTTTGTTTTGTTTTTGAGAAATGCTTATTTTTATGAGCAGAGTGCAAAGTCGTTTTGATAGTTTGATTTGCAGTAGAAATATTTCCCCAGTGCCTACATGGTATTTCATATCCCTAAAATCTGTACAACATAAAAGCTAAAAGGTTATGTAAGTCAATAAACCATAACAATTGATAAAAGTATTGAAATTGTATCATAATAAAAAGAGTAAAACAGACATTCCTATTGACCTGCTTCTCTGCTCCTCTGGCACCACCACGTTTTCACCATCTTATGGCCACTTGCAGCATAACGGAATGACATCATCGCAAGCTGACAGCATGATGGCACATAAGACAGAAGTTAACTTTCTGCTGCAAAAAAATGAATGATGTAGGCTAGCTGTTATAGTTGTTATTTTAGATTGATTTTAAATGGCTCATGTAAACAAAGTATTGGCAGCCATGACAGGACAATACAGTGGCGTCACTGCGCATTTTCACCATCTTTTGGCCCACTTATAGGATAACTTAATGATGTCATTACAAGCGGACAACGTGTGGTGCAAAAGACAGAAGTCTTAGCTTTCTGCTGCAACAAAAATGATTGCTCTAGCTCTTATAGTTTTTATTTTAGATTTATTTTAAACAGCATCATGTAAACAACAGTTCCCTGCAGCCGTCCGCGGGAGATCTGCTTTCAGAGAGTTAAAGGCCCTATTCAGTTCAAGACATGAACACAATCATTGCAAACACATACACACTTTTGCACACACACAATTTTGCACATAACTGGGTTTTCATAGGTCAGCCTTTTACAACACCTCATCTTAATAAACTGAGACGAACATGAGATAACAATGTAGATATGTAGTAATTGTGGTGCATTACTTTCTGAAGGAAAACGTATGAATGGTGAATTAGAACAGCCTGGAGATAAACTTAGATAAACTACTGTAATACTTTAAATAAACCAGTTTACAGATGTAAGATATGTAAGTTTTTTGGTTGTTTTGAAGATGGATTTTTTCAAATGGCAATGGCCATGGCATGTCTCAAAGGTACTTGAAAATGATCCAAGGTCATGACATCAAATAACTTGTCCTGTCCAACAGTCCTATCCTGAATATAAGTTTGCAGTGATATAAAACATAGAAACACAGCAAATCCTCACATTTCAATGGCTTGACCCAACATGTTTGGATTTTTTACTACAATAAAATGACCAAAATTATTGAACATAATTCAGCTATAGTCATAACACAAAAATCTAAGGCTACTTTCTGTGTTTCTGGGCATGTTTGTTACATTTTCACACACTGTGCATTCCAGTACCCATACTACCATACTATTATTAGTGTATCAAATGCAGTATACCAAAAATACCAGGATGTTATATTGCATCCAGTCATATTCTGCAGTATGCTAGCGAGCATGCTATTCTGACCCACGATCTTCTGTACAGCAGAAGATAAGTCACATCGATTGAACCACAAACCAATGTCAGCTGATTGACAGCTCATTATCAGCTGACTGACAGCTCACTGACAGCTATCAGAAGTCACAATGACAAATGACAGTGCATTTAAGTAACTGGTGATCAGTCAAATAGTAATAAAAGGGACATTTATTGCTTAAATGAACAAAATAATCATAAAGATTAGCAACAACAAAAGGACATGACGATGAGAATAACAATGACAGAAAAATGCAAAGTAACAGCTGCAGAGCTCTCCAGGTTGTCCTTCGTCTCTAGCAGCTCAGTTAACTGTGTTTTTGTTTTATCTTCATGGTAAGAGATATATAACCAAGAGGGTGAAAGTTCAGGGCGCAATGTTATGAGACTTTAGTATGTCCTGACTGTGTGCACACTAGCGCAACAGTACATAGTTTTTAAAGGGTTAGTGCACCCAAAAATGAAAATTCAGCCATTATCTACTCATGCATATGCCGAGGGAGGCTCAGGGGAAGTTTTATAATCCTCACATCACTTGTGGAGATCCAAGGGGAGAGTGGGTAGCAGCACAACTCCACCTAACGGAGGCTTACGGCGTCCCAGATTCAAACGTCCAAAAACACATAATTGAAACCACAAAATATCTCCATACTGCTCGTCCGTAGTGATCCAAGTGTCCTGAAGCCCCGACATAAAAAGTTGTTTGGAAAACGCCATTTGAACTCTGTTTTTACCCTCATTGTAGGCTGTAGCTCTGACTGCCTCCCTGTACACTGTGCTTACGTGTGGCTTGCGCGAGACCGTGAGACATTGGCACTGCATTCATGTGTGTTCACATGCTTCAGGACACTTGGATCACTACGGACGAGCAGTATGGAGATATTTTGTGGTTTCAATTATGTGTTTTTGGACGTTTGAATCTGGGGCGCCGTCAGCCTCCATTAGGTGGAGTTGTGTTGCTACCCCGTCTCCCCTGGGATCTCCGCAAGTGATGTGAGGACTCTAAAACTTCACCAGGGCCTCCCTCGGCATATGGGTGAGTAGAAAATGGCTGAATTTTCATTTTTGGGTGCACTATCCCTTTAAGGGCAGCTGTTGTACCTACTAAAAGTAAAAAGAAAAAGTATGCAATTGGGAGAGCACCCATACTCTGGGTATAGACATTGTCCAGGAACCATACAGTCAAAGGTTAAGTCCCCATAGTAAGAGGTCCAAAGTATCCTTGACATTGATTACTGCTCATTCTGTGTGGTGTCTCACTGGCTTGATGGTTGCTGTGTCATATCAGGATTGTCAGAGTTGTCTTTGAGCAAAAAACAGTGAGGCCCCCTACATGCCTCATGTCACTGATACTGTCTCTGGAGACAAGCACCAGACAAACACCTGAGTGTAAAATAAGTAACCCACACAAGTTAAAACACTCATGGGACTGTCTCACAGAAACTACTGTGTGAATATTCTTGCCTTCACTTGGTAGCTCAAGCATTCATCGAGACACTTAATCAGACAGCATATGATGATGCTAGTTGCTGTGGTAACAGACACACCAGATACGGTCCTGTACACCCCCCAACCCTCTCGTGGTCACGGCACATTAGCTCAATTTCATCAGTGTTGCTCTGGTTCTGTTTGACTTCCCTTTGCCTCTTTTCTCTCTCACAGAGATGTTTAAAGGCCTCAGGCTTCCTGCTCTGCCTCTTTTCTCTTCATATCTATCACTCAGCTGTTGTCCTTTAGTGTCATGTTGCTCTATAAGACATGAGCCACTGCACTTTCATCAGTTGTGGTAGTCAGACAGTCAGTGGTGTTGTACAAACCACAGCTGACTTGGTGCTAGGTCTACCAAAAATATTGAGGTTATCTTTGGTCAGAAATGTGCCAGAAATAGGAGTGGGAATCACTAGGCCCACGATATATTATCACAATACATAGGTCATGATACAATATTATTGCGATAATAAATGTATCACGATATGCTGAGTATTGCGATAAAATATATTGCGATACATTGCATTTTTTTCTTACCTTATTTTCCAACTGCAAATAATTTCCTAGACAGACTGACCAACACCGTCATAAAACCTGACAGAAATGCTGCATACATCTGACAAACTGAACTGTTGGCGGATTTAACGGCAGATTAAGCAAGCTTCTACGAGGCCAGATGAAGTGCGTGAGTGAAGCACTTTACATGCAGGTATCCTGCTAACTGAATGGCAACTCTCATGTTAGAAGTGTTGTCTGTTACAACAAGCCCCCATTCTTGTGCTGCAGGAGGTCTGCAATGTTTGCTCCGGTGTGACTTCAATGTACTGCTCTAGTTTGGAGAACGTGAGACAGCAGCCGCCAGTTCTCTGTGAGATAATGTGCCGTTACAGTCGCTTATGAATCCACTGACCTTGATGTCCAGGCGTCACGAGTTAATGCCACCCGTCCTGCTGTACTCAGATTCTTCAACTTTATGCTCCACTTCTCTGTAGAAAGAACATCTTGGTGAAAGAATGTCGGGACGGAGTCACATACCTGGGTTCTAGTATGATTAGCATGTAACAACAGCCTTCGTTTTCAGCAACGCTGTATAGACACAGATCTTTGCGCATGAAGTAGATGATGGACTGTGTTATTTTCTGAGCTCTCTCAGGGTTGGATGTTAATTCTATCAAGCCAAGTGTGTCAAGTGTTGGTTGATTTTTTTGGCAAAGCAGGTTTTGCATCAGTATGGCTGGTGGCTAACGCTATTTTTTGATGGTGGAGTGTGAGGTGAGCCCTTATGTTCGTAGTATTTCCATAGTATTTTATTCTCATATGACACTACTTGCAAATAGCATGTGCCATATCCAAGGTCTTCTTTCTGTCTGTGTTGAAAAATCCAAAATAAGACATTTGATTTAAACGCCAACGGCGCATTTCTGCTGTCTTTCTGCGGTGACTCCATCTTTGTTTTGATGAACTTCTTGCCAAATGCTGCCCACCAAGACCTCTGCTGACCTCACCAGGAAAGAAAAAACATAAGCACTATCTAGTGGACCAAAAAAGCAATTGATTTTATTATTCTAGTTCCAAAAGTTGTATTAAAATGTGTATTTGTGAAAATTAATAATGTAAAAAATAAAAGATACTTGGCGTCTATTGATACAATATCGCCATGCAAAATATCAAAATACTATGCTGTATCGATTTTTTCTCTCACCCCTAGCCAGAAAGAGGATGATTTTATGTGAACTCTGATGGGAATAAAATGAGAAGAGTTTATCAGTCTATCATTTAAAATCATAGACAATGTATTTAATAATGAAGTAGTGGGTGTGCTTCTCAGTCTTGTCTACCATTTTATACAGTGTCATACTCTGTTGTAACGGCTCAGTTTTGTGTCTTTTGCACTTTTTCAGGTGGTTGCTTGTAAAGTTGGAGATCCTGAAATGTTACCTCCTCCACTGCACTCACATTTATCATGGAAAAGGCATCTGCTGAATGCTCAGTCTTAGCTAAAAAAAACAGTCCATCACCATGGCCTAATGTTCAATGTCCCCAGTTACATTTCAATTGGCTGTTCAGTACTGTCAGTCAATAAGTGGTCCCTCTGACTGACAGAAAGCACCCAGCATGTGCACCTAAATTCATAGTCTCCTCACCTCCAAGACATCCTGATTGGCCACTTCAAATCTCTGATGTGGGATATTGGTAGAGCTCATCTTTTCAATGTAGCGAGGTTAAGGTAAGATCCATATAACCTCTATAAACAGATCTCTGCATACGAGTGCAGAATCTTGAGGCAGCTGGACAAAACTTTGATATCGGAAACATTCTGGTATTAACCTATCACATTTAAGCAGACTTCAGTCGCATGCAGGTAAAAGAGACCGCATTGGCCAAAATGCATCTCCAACATGCTAGCTTTATTAGCTTTTTATGACATTTGTCTGCATTCATATGCAGACATCAGTTTGCAGAGATTAGCAAACAATGATCAGCTTATAGAAAGACAGGTCTTGGCCCGGATATCCGCCAGCTACACCGAAACCCCCAAAATATTGTTGCCCCCAGAGGCTAAATTAACGTCAGCTGATGGATTCAGAGATTACTCAATACCTAAAATGTGATAATATCAGTTTGTATAGTGTGTATATTTGTATTTTCAAATTACAAATGACTTATATTTTGATTAAATATATTTTCTCATAACAATATTTTGTATTTTATTTTGATACATTTGATTAGCAAGTGTTTGTAATTTGGAACAAGATAGTTTTTCATGTATTTGTAACCATCTCTAACTGCAAGCTTATATTGTGAGTCCAGTTTTGAAACATGATCCCGCTACAAGGCTTTACAAATTTGATTGACTGTACATCTTACTGTAATCAGTATGTTCTCCCGAGGGCTTTTGTTAAATAGGAAATGTGTTTAAGTGAGGAGATATTCATGAAATTAAAGACACTCTTTACTGTATTTGTGGCTAGGTGTTTCCAGTTTTTCACTAAGAAGAGAAAGACAAAGCTAGATGCCAGTGAAGGTGTAGAAAATAGCCAGTGTGGGTGGGAAGTCAATACGAGACAAAATTGACAGTATACCAGTAAAACTGAAAGCTAGCCTGGTTAAAAAATACTACCTATAACATGTTACTGTTCATCGATCAGCCAAAACATTAAAACCACTGACAGGTGAAGTGAATAACTGATCATCTTATTACAATTGAATGTTGAGCTGGGGATCCTTAGGTCCTGACGTTCATGTGAAGGCTACTTGACACGGATCCCCAAATCCCAATCTGATTGAGCATCCGTGGGCTGTGATGGTACATCACCTCGTAACCCACAGGACTCATAGGCCCTGGTGCCAGACACCACAGGAGACCCCCAGAGGTCCTGTGTCCATGCCTCGACAGGTCAGAGCCAAGTCCAATTCACGGTGGGGCCCCAGACCTTTCAAGGTATGGACACAGGACTTCTAGGGTACCGACATGTCCTATGGATACTTGATCAGATTGGGATCTGGTAAATTTAAAGGCCAGATCAATGTCTCGACCTCTTTGTCATGTTCTTTGGGCCATTCCTGAACAGTTTCTACAGTGTCGTATAGTGCATTGTCCTACTGGGGGACCACTGCCATCAGGGAGTGCTGTTGCCATAGAGGGTTGTACTTGGTCTGTAACGATGTTTGGGTGGGTAGAGTATGTCAGTTAGCATCCACATGAATTCCAGGACCAAAGGTTTCCCAGCAGAACAACTGCATTATAACGTGATAATCAGTATTAATTACTTAGCCTCTCAGTGGTTTTAATGTTTTGGCTGATTTGTGTGCTGTGGAACTGGCCACTGGAAAAGATGGTTGCACCCTGTTACTTTCTAAACACAGGCAGACAAAGACTCATCGTTACTGATAGGTGCACTGAATATTTTCGTGTATGCAGGTAGCCAATGGGAGTTGGTGGTGAGTAAATGAATAAATGTGCACCATATGATACATGCCAAAAAGATTTCACAGAATTTATTTCTCCTTCATCATCAAATTTTAAGCATCTCCGTCACGATGGAAGTTTACATGGGGGGCAGGAGATGGCATGATAGTGCCCTGTATGACAGCAGCTGCTTTGAGTGCTGTAGCAATGTCCTGATTCACTCAAAAGCAAGGCAGTGATTCTGAAGCTAGGGATGATTGCTCTGTGAAATGCTCAGTGAAATAAAGGTCCTTTGATGGGGAGACATACAGCAGTGACGCAGAGGCAGGGTCAGGGGGACCGGGGCTCTGGGGAGTCCCCGCCGCTTTGCTGTTTGCTAATGTCATCTACATGAAGCTCCACAGTAAGAAAGCTCACCTCTGCTTGGCTGGAGAGAAGAAGGGGCTCAGGCAGGATGTCCAGTCTTTGACGGCAGCAGTGTTCTGCACTGTGGCAGATGTACGTATGTACTGTGTGTACGAATCCACCCATCTGTGGCTATATAACTCTTGGTGGAGTCATCAAAGCATAGTGCATAAAAGACGCTGACTCTAGTGCAAATCTTTCATGCGCTAGAGCCAGCGTCTAAATATTTTTGTCTGGTCCATTACAAATATCAAACTAACAATTAAGGTTTACAATTAAAGGTCCAGTGTTTAGGATTTAGGGGGATCTATTGTCAGAAATGGAAATAATTATTCATAGCTATTTTTTCATTAGTGTATCATCGCCTGAAATTAAGAATCGTGATTTAATCACCTTAAAATGAGCTGTTTATAGCTACATATGGAGCAGGTCCTCGTCCGTGGAGTTCACCATGTTGCCTTTACAGTAGCCCAAAACGGAGGTGGTTGATGGGTCCGACAACCACCGACTTTTAATCTGGATGCAGGTGTTCTCACCCCGTAAGATTGTAGAGCCAGATGCTGTTCTTTTTTCCTAAACCCAACCATGTGTTTGTTGGCAAAATGTAACCACATGCATTTGTTGATGAAGGAAAAAAAAAAAAATCAATTCTCTGTGTTGTACCGCCCTAGTGCATTTATTTTGAAAGACACTGTATGTAAACTGTACATTTCCTGTGAAAATGGAAATGTATTTTGAAAATGATGCATGTAACAGGCTGAAGTTGACATGGCTTCCCAGAACGGAAGGAATCCCTTAAGTTGCGAAATCCAGGTAAATAAATTTTATTAAGTGCCTTACTTACAGCAAAGTGCAAGAGCAATGTTTGAGAGCAATGGTACGAGTTGTTTGAAATGTCCTGTTTATGTCCTATTTAACTTTGCGATTTACATAAAGAAGGAACAGGAAAATGGTGAGGGCACAGCTGAAAATATAAAGTGAGCTAGTATAGCTCGTGGGCTAGCAATAGCAGTCCTCAAAGTTGTAAATTATACAGTGTCTTGTCACACATTATTGTAATTAACCTCTGTAGTCTAGCCTTGCTTCCTTTCTTCTCTGCTGCTTGTCACTGTTGTGTTTCATAAACAAGAATTGAAGTATCAGTATTTCCCTGAAGGAGCAGTTAAATGAATCCCCTCTCTCAAACTGGCTGGGCATTGGAACGCATTGTGATTTCACATGTAAGATGGGTGGTGGGAGAAATAATCAATTCATAAATGCATCACCAACTGGACATGGACATTTTAGCATTGATTCACAAATTTCAATAATCAATCATCTAAATGTTTATTAATAACATGATGTTGACGGAACAAAAGAGGCGGAACTCAACCACGAGAGCAGTGCACCACCCTGACGGTTGTTTGTAACTTTGAATTTGTAACTTATCTTGAGAAAAGGCAGTGGTTGCAAGCTTGTTTTAATTCAACGTCTCCACCAGCTTGAAGTTGCCCTATCGCACGGGCCCTATCTAGATCAGTCAAACGTGGCATGCCGATTCTTGGAGCAGACACCAATTAACCACTGTAGCAGGGCCATGCTCACAGGTGCTGACAATCAGGTGCCAATCAGGCACCTGATTGTCAGCACCTGGGGGTACCAGAAGCTCAAAACAAGAGTCAATAGCAACAGCAAAAAAACAAAAAAAGCTGTTTGGCATAGGCAGAGAAGATTTTGCAAATTTTTCATGGGTGCAACCCACATACACATCTCTGCTGCTCATCCCACAAATGCATGTTCCTTACAAATGTGGCACCATTTAAAAGGAAAATAAACACGCTTTCCAGCGGTATACGATTTATTGCCAAGAAGCATTGTTTTTAATAGGAACTAGCTATTAATTACTGTCAAATAGCTAAAATATAAATATAAATGGATTACATGGGAAGGTTAGAATAAGAGGGTGAGTCCGTGGTTGCCTTGAAACAATAAAAAGCCGCAGCAAGCATTTTTTTTTTTCCACTACTGGCATTCAGTTTAAAAAAAAAAAAAAAAGGCAGTCAGTGCACCTTTCTGTGTGATTTGGGCCTTACAGTAGATGTTGCAGGTGTATTAATGGAAACACACTGAACGTAATAAGACACAGTACAGCATCACCCGGATGTGCCAATCATCGGCTCCCTTCTATAATGTGGTCTGTAATGACATGACATGACAACAACCTTCAGGGGATATGTTTTTTCTGGTGGCACTCTGGTGGAAGTGGAGCTGTGTGGAACAGTGTGGATGAATGGAAAATGAAAACAATAAACAGTTTATTTTAGGTGGTAACACGTTATGTGACATTGCAAAAGTAATAATATTACCCGAATTCCAGTTGGTAATGCATTATATTACTTTGTTACTGCTAAAATGTAGTATATGACTGTAACACATTACTGTTGTAACACATTATCCCCAACACTGATCATGACCAAATATATATTTGTATCACTACAGCTCTTTTAATAATAAGTATTTGAGGTCCTAAGAAATGTGATAAGCTTTTACTCATAAGTTTGTGAGTAGGAATAAAAATGAAAAGTAACTCTTATTTTTATCTTTTAAGTCCAAAATTTTACTTTTAACTGGTTGATATATGCGGGCCCAGGGTGTCAGCGCTGGACTGAGTACATGCAATTTTTTTGACCATAGAATTGAGAATGAATGGTCAAGCCTTAAGAGCTCCATCGTCTGTGAAGCCTGTATATGCTGAGCTGAAAGTAATGATAAATAAAATATTTTTGGGTTAATTTTATGGGGGTTGATGTGATCTATGAGATGTCATCCCATGTAGATGAATCTACCCAAGCTTTACATCCTCACATCCAAATTTTTGTCAATACAGTCAATAATGCAGTGCTGGCGGGCTGTAGATATTACTGTACGCAGTCACAGAGAACCAGTTGGTTCTTAAAGCACTGGTGTTCATCCTTCACTGGTAAAGCTGTACTACCTGTGACTCCCATCATATTTTTGAATACCTACCTTCCATCACCTGGGCATTAATTGTATGTGTGTGCTTAATTCTTTACTACATGTACCAGCATCATGTTTAAGTGTGGCTAATATTTTTAGGAGTCACAGTGACAGAAATTTTAAGGTTCAGGGCCCTGCTACATATCCATGCTGCATGAAGCTTCAGCAGTGTTGCTATTTATAGACCCCCATTTGCAATCCACCTCTCCCTATCATTGTCAAACATCAGTGGTTTTCAGTGATTACTCTTAGCACTTTAGCTCTCAGCCTTGTTGGCATTGAAGAAGTAAGCGATGCATATAGATTCCGGGTGAGATGCATATAGATTGTGGGTGAGAGTGCTACATCGCACTGATGCTTTCCCTCTACAAATTGACACAGATGCTTCATTCCTGTGAAGTTATACCACCCTCAAACTCCTTCCAGACCGTGTGTGAGTGGAAAGCAGGATGAGCGGGAAGAGAGGATATTTGTAAGAATGATGTAATTATTTTGCACGCTGTTTGCTTGAATGAAAGAAATACCAGGCCATTTGTTGTGTGGAATGAGGTTTAACTCCTATTCTTCTGTTTTTTGTATGCAAGTTATTGCTGTTGTTAGACATACATGCAGTGTTACCCATTAAGCGGTTTATAAAACAGATATATGGATTTATGGATGGATGAAGAGGATCACTGTGACTTCACACAGTCCTGTGGGCAGCATCCCAGTTTCTGGCTTCTTGGGGCATTTCTCTCTCCTCTTTTTGCCTTCTAAAATGATTTAGACTCCCACTGTTTTCCTCGCTCTCCCTCACAGATCAGGCCCCAATCCAGCATGAGGTGATGCCAAAGAAGCAAGGTTCATATCTCCCAGGGTTAGTCTTCAACTGCTCCCCCTAAAATAGCTTCAGCACATCCTCCCGCTTGCCATCCCTGTATTCTGCAGCAGAACTCTGCAGTGCTTGCATGCTGCACAACAGCCTCTTTCTCTGTCGTTCCTCTCTGTTGGTGTCTTTCTTTCTCATTCTTTTCCCCCTCTTTACCCACCTCCTCCCCCTTTTCTCTCTTGTGAGCTGCTAGGCACTTGCAAATACACACATACAAAAACTTTGAGCACAGGTTGAGGTCATTGAGTAAATGGGGATAAAAATGTCATTGTGCCCCCTCCATGTCATGGTCTAAAAACGGATTTAGATTTGACCACTGGGCACTGCTTATCCCATATACTGTTGGATTAACAAGTAGAATGGAGTATCCAAACCCCCAAGACAAAATGCTGCGTGAAGAGAATGATCAAAATCTAAAAAGTTAATAGATCTGTTTTTCTAAACATAAGAGGATTTTACATTCAGCCTTCACTAGAACTTATTTCAGAGTACAATGAACCCAGTTACATATTACAGATCATATTTTGCCCTGTAGTCATTATGATGCATTGTGTTGACCTCACTTGCACTTGTTTTTTACTTGGGTGGCCTGTTTTTAGTGACTGTGGTGATATGGAAATAGAGGTACAGTATGGCATTGTATCAGTCTGGTAAAACACATGTTCCAGGAGCAGTGCCTCAGCCTCTGCTCTATATGAGAACTAAATATGATGTTGAAATAGTGAGAATATCAATATGCCACTTATATCTACAGTGACATTAATAATAATGCACTGTTCATACATATATCTTTGAAAAGTAGTGCACCAAAATTCATCTAGAACCTATGTTCTAGTTTAAAGGGCAAAAGTCTGTGGAGGCAGGTTTGGGTGGTGAATGGGTCAAACGAAGACAAGAATTTCTTCCAACCATGATTCTTTTCCTAAACCCAACCTACATAACTTCACTTGCTTAAACCTAATCTACGTTACTTTAAGGGTGCTTTCATACCTGCCGTGTTCCGGTTCAATCAAACTCAAGTGTCTTTGCCCCCTAAGTGTGTTTGGGCAGGTGTGAACACAGCAATCGCACTTGGGTGTGCACCAAAACAACCGGACCAGAGTTTGTCTGTAACCAGACCGAGACCACCACTTCAAGGAGGTCTTGGTCCGGTTACAGACAAACTCTAGTGTGGTTCGTTTGTGGTGAGAACGTGTTCCGACCTCAATCTGAACCAAATGCATTTGCTTACTTATTGTTTGGGTCAAACAAGCACGAGCATGTTACAGTCCTGGAGGATTATCAATGTGTGCCTCCTCCTGTACTGCCTTAATATGCGCATTCGGCACATCCAATGCATGCACCTCGTTTTCAAACTGTATGGTTTGCCTAAAATGAACAATGCAAGCAATATAGTACACAATGAAGTGCTAAAATCAACCCTCGTAGTTGTCCCCCCAGTGTGAGAAGACAGAAAGTGTTGCATTTATCTTGCAAGTCTACACTTATTCAACATTTTGGTCACTTCCTGGGTTTTTCCTGCATGGAAATTCTGACCAGTCAAGAGCAGCTTTCTCGCACGACGGATTTGATCTGGTCCGCTTGTAAATGCTGCCGTGAGAACAAGAACCCACTCTAGGCAATTATGCAACTTTGTAACAAAATTAGTGCCTGATTTGGATCAAAGCAAGCGAACTCTAGGTCTGAAAGCACTGTAAGTAAAGTATGTTACCTTAACTGTTTAACTTACTGTTAACTACTTATTACACTACGCTTTACATTAGATACGTAACTTGACAATGCCGAACCCATGATTCTTTTGCTAAACCTATCCTACAAAACTTCACATTCCTACCCCTTACTTACATAACTTAAATTTAAATATGTAATGTGAGGATGCCCAAACATGATTCTTTTCCTAAACCTAACCTACATAGCTTTACGTTAAGTACGTAATGTGAGGGTACCATACAGTGATTTTTTTCTTTACGTTAAGTATGTAAGGTGATGACACCCAACGATGATTCTTCTCCGAAATGTGAATGAATTCACTTGCTCAAACCTAATCTTTGTTACTTCAGGTTAAGAAAGTTACATTAAGTTTGTAATATTACGTTAACTACATGCTATGCTACACTTTACATTAAGTACGTAACATCACAATGCCCAACCATGTTTCCTTTCCTATACCCAACCTATGTAACTTCACATGCCTAAACCTAACCTACAGTATGCAATTTTATGTTTAGTACGTAATGTAACAACACCATTCACGGGGCACTAATTTGTTAGTTGTCATATGAACCATTGTATGAGGGTATAGTGGCCAAGGTAAGATGTTGGGAGGATCTGCTTATAATGAGACTTGGGCCATTTTTATGCCATGCCACGTCATGAACACAAGTTTTTACTGTGTCCTTACAGTAGGAAATAGCTTCACCAAGCTGAACCTTGGTGGTCTTGCTTGGTAGAATTGCAGACAGCAACTAACCTGTGATGATGTCCTACCTTAAACCAAAGTCGTCTCTTGGACTAAACCAGGGTTTTTAAAGTCTGACACGGTGTGTAGAGAAAACTGAGACAACAGTGGCCCCCCAACACCTCCCAGTTACCCTGCCACCCACCTCGTCCCACTATTTGCGATCATGCTCTTAGTTTTGAAACTACAGTTGGAGGCTTTGGGAGATGCAAAAAGCAGGTAGAATATTGTCATGGAGTCAGCGAGTGAACAACTTTAGCACTGTTTTTTTTTTTTTTAGCTTTTATTTGTTTACATTTTGGCAAAGTGGCACCATTGAAAGTATGCCACATTAGCAATCACCAATTCCTGTTTGTAATGTACCCATGGACAGGGGCGGACTGGGGCAAAAAAGAGGCCCGGGAATTTAGTACCTGACTGGCCCACTCAGGGGCCGGGGCGGTGAGTGATGGCGGCGAGTGATGGCGGCGGATGATGGCGGTGGATGCTGGTGGTGGATGATGGCAGTGGATGATGGCGGTGGATGCATGTGGTGGATGATGGCGGTGGATGATGGCGGCGGATGCTGGTGGAACAAAAAAATATACATGTAAACATTATTGAAGGGATAATGACACATCATTTAACCTGAGGCCTTGATTAGAACAAATATGTAATATTTTTAACGTTAGTTAAAATAGTTAGTCTGCAATAGTCGCTTAATAGTGTGAAGACTGGTGAACATGTAAGTCACACTAATAATGATCATAACATAATAATAAACATATCATATCACCTATGGTGCCTCAGATAAGCACAATTACATGTTCTTAAGTATATACTGAATAAGTGCAGCTTAAGTTTTATAAACTGCAAATAATACACTGTAAGAACAACACATTAATACACATTTCCCCTTCACAGTGCATGTAGACTGTCTCAATTTCTATATTATCCAACAATACCCACACAAAAGGAAGAAAACTGACATTCATTTTAATGTTGATGAATTAGCAAAGTAATATACAGCAGAGCAGCATTTAGCTCACCAGCTTAAGGGAAATACACAAGAGATAATGTTAGATCAGATGTTCAGCTATTTTATTAGTTACTTAGCCATGCTGATGTTGGCTAATGCCACTGAGCGCTGTCTGGCTCTAGTAACGTTACACAATAATGACGTTTTGACAGCCAAACTAATCTACATGCATTGTGCTAAAAGTTAACAAGCTAGCCAAATAATGTTATCACATTAGCTTACAGCCGCCTCACCTGACTAGCATCCGCCTCCCGGTCACGTTGTCCTCCTCCTGCAGACGGCGACGTGAGAGCTGCAGGTGCTGCTGCGGATGCGGAAGGTGCTGCTTGAGATGCAGCAGCAGAAAATAAATGTGTCAACTTTTGACACTTGGCAGCATCTGCCTGTAGTGCCTGCCTTTTTTTGTCTCTCAACTTCTCCGCTCCTCCTTTCCGTTTCTTCTCCATTTTTGTATGTGTGTATGATTGATTGATTGATTGATTGATTGATTGACAGATGCAGAGGGAGGAGGGGCCTTCGGTCTTCGGCTGTGATTGGCCAACAGCCCCAGGACCGAGGTGAAAGGGGTGTGACACACCCATGTGGGCCAATGTTGATTAGCCAGACACTAGAGAAACTGTACACATTGGTTATCATATTAAAGGTCAGCCCAACTGCACCGAAAGTCGTTTTTTTTTTTCTCAGTCCGGCCATACCGGCCCACTGACGCAGCGGCCCACCGGGAAAACTCCCGGTACTCCCGATGGCCAGTCCGCCTCTGCCCATGAATATACAGACTGGACCATTAACACTGGATTAGTTTAATACTAAAGGATGATGATTCTCAGGCAAGTTCTGCAGTTATGAGGAGCGAATTTATTTGTTTTTGATACTTTGATAGCAGCGCTATCCCAAAAACCTTGTCTATACACCAAGAATGGACATATTCTGTGGATCAGTTTTGAATATTGCAGGGAGCATAGATGCACTACAAGCAGAAACAGACACAGTGAGCTGTGAGATGAAGTGCTGCATGATAGGCTCTTACTATTGGTTGTTCAATCCTCAACAATGCCTTTTACCTTGCCATGTTGTGCTGTGGAAAAACACTCCATGCCAGAAAGGCTTGAATGGTGATTGGTCACAGCTCAGCTCAGTGTGAATATTCTCAGCCTGATTGAAAATGACCAAAGGTAATGTTAACATCCATCGAACAATGGATGACTGAACAGTAACAACCCTAAGCTTGAAGAAATAGAGGGACCTCACAATGTCAAGGTCTTCTTTCTTTTTTGATAATATTCTAAATCTATTATTTTTTTGCAGTTTATGGGACATTTCTCTCAAGTTGCTCATTGCCTTTCTTCCCATATTTTTTATAAAGCAATCGCACCAATGTGATCAGGGTTCAAAGATTTAAAAACTTGCAAAAGGTGTCTGAAAGCAGCACAAGAAAAGTGATGTTGTTCCATGTTTCATATGGTTAAACAGCATCATCTTTGATTCACTGAGTCTGTAGATGCACATACGCCACTGCTCAGAACAGGTCCATGTATCCTGACCCCATGGTAGTAATCACTACCATAGCAGATTCATGAATCAAATCTCATTACCTGCAGATTTTGCATGACAGGATGTAGTTAACAATGACTTATGAGCACAGTCAACCTGCACACAGTACAGTATACATTCATACAACATGACCAGTGTTGGGCAAGTTACTCTCAAAATGTCATATATTACATATTACTTGTTACCTTCGTTTGAAAGTAATAAATTACTTCACAATTTTACTCTCTGTGTAGAGTAATAAATCACCTATTACACTATTTTTGCATTACTTTGACCAAAATGAGCTCAGAAGAACTAATGTTGATTTTAAATGGATGAGGGTCATGTTGTTTCACAGCAGGTAATCAAAGCACAGAAGCTCCAGTTTATTACAGTTCATTTCAAATCCAGTGCTGCTCAGGTCTGACCCATTCATGCACTCACATACAGTGGTTACTACTTTGTATTGAAATCCCCTGCTTATATTAATAATACCGTGATGATATAGAACCTTTTAAAATAAATGTATAGCCTTGGACATGATATAGAACCTTTTAAAATAAATGTATAGCCTTGGACACAGGGAGGCTCAGGCAGAGGATCAAAGTCTAATAATTATGAGATTTTGACAAATATTTGTGGACCTATGATATGAAACACAATAAACAAATATTGAGGTTTGCACAACAAACAGAATGTGTATGAATCAGTTAGTATGATGAGCGCAAATCAAAACGCCAGAGCTGGAAGACCCACTCGCCGATTCCGGGTGTGCCAGTGAGCAACAGCAGCACTGGAGAGATAGTTATGCATAACTCTGCAGTTGTAGGGCATGTGAATGAAAACACAAGGAAAAATAAGACAAGGAAAAATGAGCCTGAGGCCAGCTCATTATCCCCGCTCCTTTCTAGTAGCCTTAGGTCCTGATCACACAGAAAGGGTTTTAGCAGCTGGAGGCACCTTTTTGTGATTGTTTTTAGTGAGATTGAAGCTTTTTTGCTTGGAGTTTATTTCAGGTAGTAACGCATTGACATTGTAAATGTAATACCATTACCCAAAATATTGTCGGTAACATGTTATATTACATTGTTACTGCTAAAACATAAGATATTACTGTAGCGCGTTACCCCTAACACTGTACATGACACACTACAATTTGACTATATTTTGTATTATTTTCAACAGTTTTCCTGGGCGCCATTAGTTTACATTTATGATTTTCAAGTCTCAATCCTAAGTGTCAAATACCGACAAGTTGGGTTGGTGATTAGACTGAACCACTAACCCAAAGCATCATTTTTTGATTACCTGCTAATGACACTCAACAAGCAACTGTCTTTCTCCAGAGCTACGTATAACACTTATAAATGTACACAAGAATTAAACATGCAGAGACTTTTGATTTGGAAATGGAATGGAAACAGTATTCCATCACACAGTTTAAACAATTTGTTGCAAGTTGTGACTGTACATACCTCAGGTAAACCTCCAGTATCTGAAACTTGGGAGTCACTCACCAAAACAGCAGAAAAAAAGGAAATTTTCACAACTTCATTTTTGCCCACTATTTGTCATTTCAATGTGATTAAATAACAGTATAGCCTCTGAATGTAGTGCTTAGGAAAGCTGGCTATCAATTACTGGGACTCAAATTGCCCTTGAATGCACCACAGAGGGAGTTATATTAATAGTTCCTGCTCACTACTGCAGTTCACATGACAATAATGTAACTTTGGTAAATGGTAAAGGTGAATGCTCTGAAATATTGTTTAGTGTATGAAGTTTGTAGTTAATGCACTAAAAAATGGAAAACATCCGTAACCAAGTTAAGGAAATGATAAACAGTTTAAACTATCATCTAATCATCATATTACAATAAAAAGTTGTTCCAGAAGATATCTGCCATATTCCTACATGGTAATATAGATACGAATACATATCAGTATATCTCAGCTCAGCTCTACTGTCCCATGGAGCCTTTCTTTTTCAAAAATAAGAGATATTGATGTTTTCAAACACATCAGTCTTTTAATAAAAGTCATTTATATGCTCCATCCTTCAGATAATCCAAAAATAAGATGGAAATTCCTGCATTTGCTGTTTTCTTATTTTTCTTTGAAATATTAAAAGAATGTACAAAGATACACGTCTCTAAGAAGTTGCATGATTGAATTGCTTTTATTATTTTTATTATGTTAGCAATTGAGAGGCTACAGGATTACACGTGTAAGCAGATCAGCTTCAGTCCTAAGGTGATTAGATTGAGAATATCAAAACAGGAATTATGACTGAACAAAATCTGCATGGAATCACTGACACTGATATTGACATGTGTGTGCATCGATGGGGTTGGTTTAGGTTAGTGGAGGTGGGGTGGTTAGAAAACACAGCTTAAGTATATTTGGTAAGACATGCCAACTGTCTTGTATGATCATCCCTCCTCATAATCTAGAAGGCTTTTGAGCTAAAGAGGATTTTGAAAAATGGTTTTACAAAATGAAGCAGGCCTGGCATGTTACTGCTAAAGAAGCACGCTGGATTGAAGTGTGAAAGCCCTGACAGGCAAGGGGAAAAACATTTTCTTTGTTGCTGTTTATCTTGTTCAGTTGAGTTTGTCATTAGATCAATCTCTCAACCTCTTACTATTCTGTGTGTATTTAATTTATGCAATAAAGGTCTCATTGTAGTTGCAGACATTTGGAATACAAATTCAGACAAAAAAAATCAACTCTAAATTCAGGGAACTCATGTCCTTGAAGAAGGACAAGAACAAATGTTCCTGTTTATTAAAGAAAACGCTGTTTCTGCTGCAGAAAATGTCAGACCTGCCGCTCCCTGTGTGACAGGTTTTTCCCAGACAGATGTAGATTCAAACATTAAAGCTTTCATGAACTGCTTGTGAGTGTGTGTTTTGCATATAAATGCACAAGCATGCTCTGTTGGTGTTTGTGCACTCACAGCACCAGGGGTAAAAGTCAGTCATGTTTATTCCTCAGTTTTGTGACAAGTATTCCATTGCTACCTGGCTTCTATAGTCTTATTTTTTTGTGCTGGTTCATATCTAAAATTGTCAATCGTGAGACATGTGCACCTACACAGATAGCAGAGGCAAAGCCAGGTAAAGATTTACACACATTACTGAGTGGTTACATTTTGATTGGCCAGTCTCCTTCTATTATGTACTCTTGGCTTCCACAAGAGGCCTGAGAAGATTCCTTCACAGCGTTATGACATCTCAACCCAGTTTAAATCTAAAGAGTCTTCTTCAAGTGACAAACTTTTGGGTTTGCCATGGGGACATTGGAAACACATAGTTAGAAAGACTTTTCGCACCATTGGAGTACTTTAAGCCTGAAATATCACAGTAGCAGTGAACCCTGAGGTCTGAGCTAGCACAGCCTCTGATGCTAACACTAGCATCCAGCCTCATCAAGCCAAACTCGACCAGACATTCCGACGCAAACTAAGTAAGTCTACCTGTGATCGACTAACTAACTCCCTTGCAAAATGGATTGCACTGGACTGCAGACCAGTTTCAGTGGTGGAGGACAGGGGGACAATTGTGTCCAAAATCTGGCAGATTTACGACACATCTGCCAAAATTCATTTAAACTAAAAAATTTTAAATGCAAAATTTGATATATGTGATTAGTTTAGATTAATTGATCACAGAGCATGTAATTAATTAGATTGATTTTTTTTTAATCGCTGGACAGCCCTACACGTTAAAAATCAATGTATTTCTTACACAGTTTGGCATGTTGGTGCAGGCGGTTCGTGCACCACCGTGAACTTAATGATCCACAGAGGTCTCTTCCTTTTCAAAACAGACCAGGTGATTTAAACCACTAAAAACACTGAATTAAGTAGCTTCATGTAACAAACCAGTGAAACTCTGACACTGCTCGTTGCAGGTGGACTTCTAACTACCGTGGGCAATGCAAAAAAGCAAATGTCCCTTTCTAGAGCCAGTGTTTAGTTAGTCTGGTCTGGGCTCCTGTAGAAACATAGTCGTGCAACCTGGCAATCTTTATAAAAAGTAGATATAAACAGTTTCTTCTAAGGTAAGGAAAACACAACAATTCTTATTTGCAGGTGATTATACAATAAAGATAACATAGTTATTATATTCCATTTCTGTCAAAATATCCCCCTAAATCATACACACTGGAGCTGTCAGGAATTTATAGAAAATGACAGGCAAACAGTGAAATAAATCATATCCCTGAGTTCCATTATATAGTGTGAAATGCCAGAGTCTGTAAAATAACAATACACATATGTGCTAAAAAAAAAGATTTTTCCATAAATACTAGCATATTGAAAGATCACAATCACTTCAGTTTCTCTAGGATGTTGCGATGTTGCAATCACAACAATGAATGCAAATTTAGCCACCCCCTGTAAATTCTGTCAGACCTCACATATCAGGCTGCAACATCCCAAAAACAGTCCATAATGATCCTGAAGGGGCTGTTTTGTGACACAGTCAGTAAGGTCATTAGCTGCCACCATTATGATTTAAAACCTGTTCCTGGCCCCTCTCTGCAGAGACACGTCAACACTTGATTAAGACAAGATAAATACATTATGCATTCTGGAGACAAGGCATGAAAATAATGTAATAAAAACCTGATGATGGAACTCTCTTCAGCCTAAAGGAGGCTGTGTTTTTTCCCCCACGTTGCCATGCGAGTTCATCAAGAACCAAACTAATGACAGTTAACCAGTCTCCTTCACAGTCTCCTGGCAACCATCACATTATGTTACATATATTTATACAGCAAGATTTAGCTACCAGTGCACTTTTGTCTACATCTATGGAATTTTGCCCAGTGCTTATAAAGCACTGCTCACTCACTGTGCAGTATGGTTGCAGTGTGGGCAATCAATGCTTAACAATAAACAAGAGAGTTCAAGAAAGTACCTGACAGTTTTGAACTTTAAACAAAGCTGAGCCAGCAGAGCAGTTGTACAATTTACAATATTTGCCCACCACTGAAAACCAAAGAATTTACTTATTAAATACAGCTGGCCTTTCGTGATGTTCTCATATTTTCCCCATCCAAAAATGTGTCTTACACAGTCATGTAGTAGCCATGGGATTGCACAGCATCTGGACTGCTCTGTGTTTGTGTTTGCTTGCCACAAAGTGTACTGAAGCAGTCTTCCTCATGTTTTGGTTGAAGCTCTTCCTTTTTGTTGTGGGTCACATCTGCACACTCTTTGGACAATATACTGGGACAAATCTGATTCATACACAGAGCAACACACAAGAACTGATTCAGCCAATTGTGTATTGGTTTCATGTTTACAGCAAGTATACTATATTATCATATACTGAGTGAGATACATTGAGGGAATATTCTGTATGGGCTCAGTGACTGTTGGGTTAGCTGAGATCTGCAATGACTGTTCAAACCTTACTGCCAAAAATGTGTACTCCAAAGGAATCTGTGTAGTCAGAAGTATACTGTTTTAGTAAAAGTTGTTCTTGTCTGATGAATGTGATTGGTTGCTGCTAAGAGTATGCAACAGTTTATATTGGATCAAAAGAACAAGTCTACAGAAAGTCTGTAACTTTGTTCTTTGTTCTACCTGTGTCTGAATTTTACATGTCCTTTTTTATTCTTTTTCTCCAAACCTATCATCTGACTCCTCAGCCCCCCCCACGTTCACGGATACGCCACCTCAGTATGTAGAGGCCAAGGAGGGGGGTAGCATCACTTTGACCTGCACGGCCTTCGGAAACCCCAAACCCTCGGTTAGCTGGCTTCGGGAAGGCAGCCTCATGGTCAGCAGTGCCAAGTATAAGGTACATAACTATATGATGTCTTTATGTCTTATCTGAATATTGACTAGTTGTTCCCTCTGACAGTAGTGCTGTGTGTAAAGAGGCAGCCTCTTCATTTATTTCAATGAGACTACTGCATGGGCAAAGCAAGGCAAAAAGAGGCAGGGGTCATCTGCCTAAAAGTTGAACCTACCTATGTCATCTTTAGTTGCAACCCAATGCATCGTCATCTGGTAAAGGTGCTGCATTGCTCAATGAAATATATGAAAGCACAAATGAATGGTTTGATTTTACTGTGTATGTCATGATCATAGTGACAACTTTGCAGAGATGTAAAATCCTGCTTCATACCCTTATAAACCCTTGTTTGGTAGTTTGGTATCTAATGACCTCAAATTGGACTTTTAGTAGGATTCCATCCTCTCACCATGTGTTCATCACTAATTAGGGCTGGGCGATGTAGGTTAAATTAATATTTGTGATATTTTTAGGCTTTACTGCGATACACAATATATTTAACACAACATTTAAAAATGTCCTCTAAAGTACTGTAGACTAGTAAAACTAAACAAAAAGAAAGAAATTATTAAATGACCTCTAAAGTTGTATGAAGTACTGTTATAATGAAGTTAAATGAAATACTGTTTTAATTAAGATAAGTCAAGGACTGTTATATGAATGTTGAATAAGAACTGTTGAAATAAATCAAGTGGAACCAGTTGTTGTTAGCAGTTAGCACAAAGTTTAACTGTTGCTGCGGTGCCGTTAAATGTGAGAAATAATTCACTGTTCACTGCTGGAAACACACTAACAGCTCTCCACTTCATATATTAATAGCATTTGCAAGTTGCACAGGTGCTCCATGGTTGTAAAATGTGACTAAATACTCTTGGTCTGGAGCCCTATAGGTACAAAGACACACGGCTCCTCTGCTCACACTATTGTTAATCTCATTAAGTTCATCTGTTAGTGCGGTGCTGTTATGCATGATGATTTATTCATAGTAGGCTGGAAACAAACTAACAGCTCTCCAGTTCATATAGTATATGATGATATTTGCAAGTTGCAGTGGTGCTCTGTGGTTGCAAAATGCGACCAAACAGTAACGTTAGCAGTCTGGAGCCCTGCAGATGAGAAACACACTTCACCCAGCCCACAAACTGTCGCTCGGGAGAAACTACTACTACACACAACACACAAGGAGCAAAACCCAAGTACACCATTCACACAGAGGGAGAGAGAGACAAGGACATCATGCACACAAGGGAGACAGAGAGGAGAGGAGAGGCTGAATCTCCTGGAGAGTTTGTGAATCTATTAGTGAGTATGATCCATGTGGGATTTACTGTAAGTGGATCGTACTGTAAGTGTATCAGCTCAGTGAATATATTGTCATTGCAGTTGGAATTGCTCAGTCTCAGTCATCTTTAATCATTTTAAACTTACAGATTGGTTTTAGTTTTAGAATTTGTGTGTAATGAGAAGAAAGAAGCCTTTTTGATAATAGTGTATGCTGTACGGTATCTACCATTTAATACTGCATGTAAGAAAGAAAATGACACCCCCACAATAGATCAATTATTCAAACCTCGTTCATTGGAGAGTTATACATCTAAATTTGTCACAGTCAGCAGCTTTCCCAAAGTCACTAGACTATACTGTATAGTTCCCTAGACTTGTGAGCAAGTAAAACTTACTACAAAACTAACATACAGATGTGCTCTATAGGTACTGACTGAAGATTTAGGAAATGCTATGATCTAAATAATAATTTGGTATTATATGAAAGGCTGCCCTCTGATCTCTTTCTCAAGCTTTTAGTTTTTGTGTCTCTGCGCCAGTAATAGTCATAGCCAGAGGCATTATGTTGTCAGGCTGTTGTCCATCCGCCCATCTGATTGTTGATCCTTGAGCAGGGGTGATGGGAATCCAGCACTGTGCCAGATTTCCAGCGTGTGGCGACAGGCGAGGAAAATAAAAAAATAAATAAAAAAGTTGATGTGGGATACATGCATGCGTTGCAGACAGTAGCTTAAGTAGCAGTAGCTTTAAACGGAGACCTTGCTCTCAGCCTATGGCTTTTGCTCCCAACCAGACCAAAGTTAGGCTACTAGCCAATCAGAAGTAGAGTGGGGGTGGGTCTTGGGCGGGTGGAACAAACTTGGTTCAGAGTAGGACTGCACGATGTTGGAAAAAACTGACATTTTTTTCTTTTTGCGATTTATATTGCGATGTTAAAAAATACAAGAATTCTCACCAGATGACTTGAGTAGCTCTATTTGGAAGGAATTAGGTTGATTCACACAAGTGGAATTAACACAAGTGAAAAAATAGACGTTATTAAACACTTTATTTTAAGTAGGCCTAGTAGTAGTAAACATCTTTTAGTTTTTTGCGGTGTAACGTTTGTTTGAGTTCTTGGTTTGCACTCATCATATCAAAAAGATTCGCTGTGTTACCTCGTGTTGTGGCGACAACGGCGAGGCACTGTCGGCACAGTACACTCTTTTGGTCGACATCATCTTTTTTATATCCGAAATATTCCCGTATTTCGGACGTTGACCTTCTTTTGGGGACTAAAGTGCAACACACACTGCCGCCGGCGCGGCTCTGTGGCCGTCAAGTGCCACCCCCCAACACACATTGGCAGCGGTGTACAGCGGAACCGTCGACACTAAATTGTATTTCCCACCCCAGCCCGCTAGGTGGCTGTACCTACACTAGTTGCCAACGGTTGCCAACTGCTAGTAACGGAAGAAGAAGAGGAAAAACTTTGAGGCAACAACAACTTGGATTTCACGGGTGAGTTTCTTACCAAAATCATCTTATTAAAAATTTGAAAAACTTAATAACATTAAGCATCCAGATACCCCTTTGAAAGCTGCAACTGGAGTTGATACTAAGGCGTCCAAGACATACATAAAAGGCTTTTCTCGCAGCGCTGGCCGCGCTGGAAATAGATCAGTGGGCTGAAGCAGAGCGGGTCGGTGCGGGTCGGCGCGTCGGCCGGTGCCGGTGTGGGTTTGTTCATAGAATATAATGGAGGCGGGCGTTTTGACATGCGGCGTATGGCGTCGGTATGCGTTGCACTTAATTCGTCCTTCGCAGTCTCTTCCTCTTGTTTATCGCTCATCTGCTTCTTCTGCTCAGCTTGGTGTGTGCTGTGTGATGTACTGCATGTGCATATGGGGAGGGGCTGACTGTGAGCTGACTGCTCGGAGAGAGAGAGAGAGAGAGCGCAAAGCAAGGAGCCGCTTCAGAGATGCTTTTCTGAAACAAAAGAAAAGTTGACATGTTCTAAAAAAAAAAGAGAGAGAAAACATCGCATGTCCTGCAATGCGACTATCGCACATGCACACATAGCAATGATGATGTTTAAACGATGCATTGTGCAGCCCTAATTTGTAGTCTATTGTTATTATTATTATTATTATTATTATTTGAAGCTAGTGCAGTGCCTGTTCATCAGAACTGTTTGATTGCCTGGCCTGTGGTATTGCTGCTGTCAGCTTTCTTGAGAACTGCTGCACTTCTTTGGGTTCTGAGCAAAACACCTGCTATGACATAGTTTTGTCACGCAGCCATGTCCTGGCTACTCACAGTCAGAAACACAGAGGAATTACACTCTGGTAGGAAAAAAAACACCAGGGGCAACCTTAATTGTTAGGCAAGATAGGCAACTACCCAGGGCCCCAAACTAAAAGGGCCCCAAACAGCTATATACTTATTTTGATGTTTAGATATGAAAAATACCAACTTATGTTACTATTGTTACTCATCATACCCCAAAATAACAACAGGCCCCCAGAACACTTAAAACGATAGATAAGTTAAAAGGAGTACTTCTTCCAATGTTTCCTACAGGATTTGGCAGGGGGTTGGATGTGGACGTGGAAGAGTCTGGTTAATAATTCCACTAACACCAATGAAATGAGCAGATGACAGTGCTGTGCACAGAACAACTGTGTAGTGCGCACGCAACTTTAAACCACTTGTATTCATTTGGATGATGTGCTGCTGGATCAAAGATCATAGAGCGCTACGCGTAGGGCAGGGTTGTCAGGTCCGCTCATTAGCCGTGACTTTGGGCTTGTTTTCTGTAAAGTCACTTACAAATATTGGTAGTCGCGGGTTGCGGTTTTTTGGGCTTGTTTCTAAAGTGGAGTTGCTTATTTGGGCTTGCTCTCTAAACGTCGCCTTTCTCTCTATATATACCCGTCTAATAAGTTATTTAAATGCATGATAGTATATCGGACTGCAGCAGGGCCGGAGTTGGACTCATTTTCAGCCCTGGAGTTTCATGCCTCAGACCGACCCACTTCACGATCAGGACCTATTATAACCTTACATGTTAAGTCTACAATAGCGCACTGTTCTCTAAAGCCTTGTAATAAATTGTAAGTGTATTTTTCTAAAATATTTCCAATTCAGTGCAAGTAAGGGTCGCTTCACAATGTAGATTTATTTCAACATGAGTGCACATCTCCAACATTATTCTTAACAACACAGCATCCTTTTCAACAATATCAGAATCTATATTCTGTTCAAACAAGTGTTCACAGATATCCAGAATGAATAAAAATATTAAATATATAGCTTTACACTGCTGACTTGTATAATCAGAACAGACATGTCCTGTGATTTTCAGCCTTCTATGATTATAATTACCCTTTACAGCGAGCACATCCTGACAGCTGAGAATATTACTGTCAGGTATTGTCCCGCCTCTATTAAATATGAAAGGAGGCTGAAAATCACAGGACAGCAGGTCCGTGGAGCTGTGCGCCGGATGAATAAACATTCGGTGCGACGGGGTCGCTTTGGGTTGTGAACGTGTATGACGCACGTCTACATTGAAAGTAATGGGTTTGTGCGTGCAAAAGACGTTACGTCTGAACGCCCCCCATGCACACACACGTCAGGGTGCGTCTGCAAAAGGAAAAAAAAAAAAGAAAAAGAAGAGCTGCCAGAGTCGGCCCAGGGACAGCAGTAGCAGCATACGTGATACCCATACGTGACTGAACACCGGCCCAATAAAAAAAACAAAAACTGAACACCGGCCCTCATGGCCCAAACGTCAGACCAGCCCACCACGAATTCGCCCTGGTCCTCCCGATTAGCCACTCCGGGCCTGGACTGCAGGATGTTTCCACAGCTCCGCTTCCGCGGGCCGCCATGGTCTCGTCAATGTATAGGAAACACTGTCTTCTACATCTGCCAGTACCTGTGTGCTTAATGAGGTTTATTGCAATTAATAGGACAGTGTGCTGGAATTCCCTTTTTCTTCTACCACTGCCAACACCAACATTCCCAGTTACACAAAGGGTGACAGAGTAAAGCAAAATGCCATGTGTCTGGGGCCCCTGTAACACTAAATTTGCCCTTGAAAAATACACAAAAGTCAAAGCTACTGGCAGCCAGAAACACTGGTGAAATATACTGTACTTAGCAGAGGTGTTAATTCTGAAATAGGCATATTAGTAGCTGTCTTTGAAGAAGGCATTTTGCTAGCAGTAACATTATTATTGTTTTGAGTTAGTATGACAAACTTACTCACTTTGAGCTGCAATGGCAGAGTGGTGCTGTCCCTGTTCCTGTGCTCGTTGACTCCAGGTAAGCGAGGCAGAGATTGGTTGTAGCATGAGTATATCCAGCATCGAGCAGCAATACTGAACTGCAGACGACATGCTCAACTCTCTTGTTGTACAGAGCCACAGACTGCTGTTTGTTAGTTCATTCAAAGTTTATTAATATTGAAGGTGTCACATGTCCAAATTGCACCAAATTCAACAGTGTATGCATGTACTTGGGTCCCCAGCGATGCAGCCACAAAGTGTGAAGTAGATAGGATGAAGGAATCTCCAGATATACAAAGGACCCATACACATACATACAGATAGACAGATATTCCTTGCTTTGTGGTTAGATAGAAAATAAAATAAAATGTTGATCTGATTCCTTACTTCAGCTTGTATTGTATAAAGCAGTGGTTTTCAACTGGTCAAGCCACAAGGTCCAGATTTGTCACACAGTCTGCACAGTTTAATATATTTAGCATCATACTTGCATTTGGCCATGCCGTCAAGTTAGTTTGCTGTCTCTGTAAAGTATCTGTCTGTCTGTTAGTCACTAACTCTAGAGTAAGAAGCAGCACTTGAAAATAAAAGCACTGTTCCGGAAATTCACTGTACTTCAAATTAAAGCATAGTTTTTACGAACTTGACATGTACTTCAAATTAAAGCATAGTTTTTACGAACTTGACATGTCACTTGCGGTCAATTCAGAATGGAGCTACGACTGCGACCCACCAGNTCACTGTACTTCAAATTAAAGCATAGTTTTTACGAACTTGACATGTCACTTGCGGTCAATTCAGAATGGAGCTGCGACTGCGACCAGCCAGTTGGGAACCACTGGTATAAAGCACTTTGAACTGCCTCTGTACCTGAAATGTGCAATACACATAAAGTTGCCTGCAGACCCATTTATTTGTTTAATTTTTTACAACTTTATTATTTCTTTATTTAACGTGTGTGTGTGTGTGTGTGTGTGTGTCTGTGTCTGTGTCTGTGTCTGTATTGTATGTAAATGCAGGTGGCCACACAGTGACTCACTGGATTAAAAGAACGTTCTTTGGAAGACCAAAGTTTAAGATCTGTTGTTAAAGATGTCCACCTAAAAAGTAGACTTTAAATATGTAAATGTTTATGTGTATGTGTGTGTTTGTGTGTGTTAAGGTGTCTGATGGGAGTTTGACGGTGCTATCCATCACCCGGGAGGACCGTGGGGCCTACACGTGTCGAGCCTTCAGCCCCCAGGGAGAGGTCATTCACACTACACGGCTGCTAGTGCAAGGTGGGTACATGTGAACTGTATGTGTAGCTTTGTCCGTAGAAGTGCAGCATATGTATACATGTTGTTATTGGCCACACACATGACGGTATTTGATAAAGTGGTTATGGATAAAGGGAAGCAACATTTAACCTTTTTAGAGGGGTATGAATGTGATATGGAGGACCTTTCAAGAAATGTGAATATATTTTAGTGAAATAGTGTTGTTGGAACTGTTGATAGACATCTGTCAGCTCCAGCAAGAGAACATGACACATGGCATTCCAGACAGAAACTACTAGCAGCTACCAGCAGTAATAACACAAAGCCATGCTACGCAAAGTTATCTCTTGTAACTAGTAACGTCAGATGTCTGTGCAGTATAAAGGCAAGACTGTGTCAATGCAGGATTTAATAAGTGTTATTCATCAGCTGCATGGGATCATGAAAAGAGACTGTACGCTTGTTTATGAATTCTTCCTCTGAAAGATTATGGTGTTTACTGTATTGCAGTTTTCTTCAGTCTGCAGCTCCGCCACCAAGTCTCACACTAAAACTAAGCACACATCAAACTGACCCCTAATTTATGACAGAGCCGGACAATAAAGAAATAAATCAATAGATAATAAATATGAAGATAAGCTTTTGAACCAGTGTTCAAAACTGTCCACCAGGGGTCCACCCAGATAACAGGATGTTGATCTATTTTGACTATTTTGAGGGAGGCTTCCCTCTTGGGATACAGAACATTTTCCATGCAGTACTTTCCTAATTTGTGCAGTTTATGGCACAAATATAACTTAATGTTGATGTTCTCTTTCACTTCTAGTAATTCTGGGTTGTTTGCTGCCCCATGCATAAAAAAAATATGACTTCCCTCGAAAACAAGTACACCAAAATCCCACAATGCAATGTGTTGGGATAGATCGAGCAGAATGACTACATTCTTTTGGTATGTGGGAGAAATGTAGTCTGGTAAGACCATCTTGATGACGTCAGCTCAGCATTCTGTTTTACTCTACGTATCACTCTGGACACTGTGCTGCCCATAGACTGTATATAAAGATGGATAAAGCGTCTCCACTTACCCTCACTGTACAGAAGGGAAGCTAAAATATCTCTGATACGGCTGCTGCCGTCTTGCTCTGTTGACGTCATTTGGAGCCAGAGTCTGTGCAGTAGTGATCTTCGTGGTATCAAGTTTCGGTAACGCTTTAGATTACAGCCCGCAATTTACACCGTAACTATCGGGTAGTTACAGTGTAATCTGTTGTACTAACGGTATACCAGTGTAGTACGTACCAATACATATATGTAGGTACAGGGGAACAAGATGTTAAGTTATGGAATAAGGGGCTAACAATTTGTGAATTTACAGAGAATTTATATTATAGTTTTTTTTAACTACTGGGTACCTATTCTATTATAACAGGGTATGTGCGACCTACTGATCAATAATATGGAAGTTTGGGGAGAATTTACAGAGAACTTACACAGTAGGTATTTTTAACTACTGGGTACCTATTCTATTATAACAGGGTATGTGCGACCTACTGATCAATAATATGGACGCTTCTTCCTCTTCTAAGGAAGAAGGTGGAAGAAGGACATTTTTCTATTAATTCAGAATTATTACAACATTGTATAATTTAAATCTGTACTGCAAATATTGTCATTATTTATTTATTTATTTTAATTTATTGGCAGCAGGCCAAGCAAAAAACCCCAGACAGCCCTCTCCCCGGCAACACTTTCCAGCTCCTCCTGGGGGACCCAAAGGCGTTCCCAGGCCAGATGAGGACGAGATGTTGTGTATAAGGAAATAGAAAAAGCTCTCCGCTCGCCCACACTTTGGCGTACGCTGGTGAGATGAGGCAGCGAACCTAACCTGTATCCTGCTAACCAGAGAGATGTAGATGGCACTGCTGTTAACCTACTTTACAGCAAACATACGATGTGAATATATTTACTGGCACAAAACAGTCTGGTTTGTGGCTCATGTCAAATGTAGCGTTAACTGAACAAATGAAAGGTGTTGCAGTGTTAGCTCGCTAATCATTTACTAGCTACCGGACGTTCACACATCCACGCTGTGCATCCAGCTAAAAGAGCAAAGCGTTAACGTTACCCTGCAGCTTTTACAACCTGACACTTATGATTACTCTAATAGAATTTAAAGTGTCATTACATTCAATGCAATAGAATATAATGCATGTGGGTTTGTGTCTTACAGACGCAGAAACATGTTCAGCTGATTTTATTCACATAGGAACTTTCAGTAAGGTAATCTGCTAACGTTACTGTCCTGTCGTGCACTACAGCGCTGAAGTTAGTTTGCGACTCGTCGCATCCGATTCAGGATGAAAGGAAAAGTTTAGGGGAACATAAATAATGATATTTAGCGGTGGATTCTCCATTTTTGCACCACTTAATACTTATTAAAGTGTTAGTGTTATACATCGTAGCAAAGGTCTTAAAATTTTAGTGCTTTAGAATACAGCCCGCATACCCTGTACTTACCCTGTAACTAAATGTAACTACGGGGAACTATTTTAGTGCTTTAGAATACAGCCCGCATACCCTGTACTTACCCTGTAACTAAATGTAACTATGGGGGAACGAGTAGCACTTTAGAATACAGCCCGCATTACTTGTACTTGCCCTGTAACTAAATGTAACTACGGGGGAACAATTAGCACTTTTATAGCTTTATTTACCCTGCAACTAAATGTAAACAAGAGGAAAACTACCACTGCATATATCACTTGTTCTGTAAATACAGAGAACAATGTGAGATGTTTGTTTGGATTTTACTTGCCTCAAAACATGGAAGAACAAACTGTAAATTAACTGCACAGTAAGCTGTCAGTAAAGTATATCAACCATATGCGTTGTGTTTTATCTTGCTATATTTGTATTTATTTCCTGCACAGAGCTGGAAAAAGGTGAGCTTGCATGTTGAGGAGCTGTAATGCTGGACAAACACAAATGCCAGGGAGAAGACCTTCAACATTTTAATTACTTCAAAATTGTCCGCGTGTTTACACCAAAACACAAGTGAGTCACATCTAGGGTGGGTGAAATGTGTCTGCCGACGGCAAGCAACAGCTGAGACAGTCTTCAGACGCCAACAGTATCCATGACAACATACTGTCACCTGGACCTTTGTTCCTAAGTAAACGCACAGATGTACCCTGTAGTTGTATAGGCTACCCGCTGAAAATATAAAGGAACAATGTAGATTGACTGTTTGTTTGTAATTAGGTCATTTTGAAAAAAAATCACATCTGATTTATTACTTGCTGCAGAAGTCTTCCCTCCATCTTCCCTCTGATTTTTCAGTTTTATTGTCATACTGTACCCTGTAATAATAGGATAAGTACCCTGTAATTAAAAAATACCTACTGTATAAGTTCTCTGTAAATTCCCCCCAAACGTCCATATTAATGATCAGCAGGTCGCACATACCCTGTTATAATAGAATAGGTATCCAGTAGTTAAAAATACCTACTGTATAAGTTCTCTGTAAATTCCCCCCAAACGTCCATATTATTGATCAGTAGGTCGCACATACCCTGTTATAATAGAATAGG
>NC_065508.1:37731304-37739442 GCF_006386435.1 Epinephelus moara | reverse complement strand
TGTATAAGTTCTCTGTAAATTCCCCCCAAACGTCCATATTATTGATCAGCAGGTCGCACATACCCTGTTATAATAGAATAGGTACCCAGTAGTTAAAAAAAAACTATAATATAAATTCTATGTAAATTCACGAATTGTTAGCCCCTTATTCCATAACTTAACATCTTGTTCCCCTGTACCTACATATATGTATTGGTACGTACTACACTGGTACACCGTTAATACAACAGATTACACCGTAACTACCCGATAGTTACGGTGTAAATTGCGGGCTGTAATCTAAAGCGTTACCCAAGTTTCCTGCCTATACACACTGCCGACCAATTGTGAGCAGCGCCACTGCATGCAAGCCAAGGGATTGGCACACACAGTTGTCAATCATTTTGTAAAAATTCCTGTTTTATAGCATTAAGTTACCAACTAAAAACCCAAATTATCAGAAAACAAACAAACTACCTAAAATGACATAAACCATCTTTGGGAAAAATGTATTTGATGTGTACTTTGAGTTTTTAGTTTGCCCATGTCCCATTCGCTAACATGGAGAGGGTGGCTTCTTTGAACTACACTGCAGTCAGCCACCAGGGGGGCGTTCTTATCACCTTTAAACTACAGCAGACAGGTTAAAGAGCAGGAAGGAAAACACTCGCAGGACAACTACACAACACTCCAAATGTAATATACAAAATATGATGACAGGCAGACAAAGTCTATTTTTGAGTACATTTAAATGATTTGAAGCTATTTAACAAGACAATGATATCTGCATTTAGGTTACTACAGTTATTTGTTGAATACGAAGTATTTCCATGATTCTTTTCTTACTGTAAGTTTGCATTCAGTTCAGTGTATCTGAGTACATTTAAAGAGAGCAGAGCAGGTAAAGTAAAGAGGAGGGAGGGGGATAGAGTGGTTTGGAAGAGTAGCAGTACAGGGAGAGAAAACAGAAAGCAATTGTTTCTTTAATCAAGAAAGATGGAGCAGATTTGTGGGTTTACTATTATCCAACTGAAATGTTGTTTCAAACTAATCGATAAAGTACACAGCAAGCTACCAGACCTGCAGCAAGGACACAGATCATGATCTATTGATCCACAACAACAACAACAACAACAACAACAACAACAACAGAAACTATGTGAGCCACCAAACCAGTGCTATTCTTTTTTGTACTTAATCAAGTTCACAAGTGCGTAATCTTATGGGAAAAAGATATTGAAAGTGTTAATATCCACTCAACAAGTCTAAGAGTCCATAGCTATGTTAGCAGTTCTGTGGCTGTAGGCACAGTGGTGCTTTGAGCTAGCTTAATATAAATTTCAGCATTTTAACATGATGGTATAACTAGTGTAATTGACCTTTTTTTATTCATCAACCAAGGGGACTGGAAGATGAAAAAATCCACTGGCCAAGCATATTTTTTACTGACCATAATAATATTCTGCCTTTTTGTGTCACATATATATTTGGTTCACTTCATTTCATTGAGATAAAAAGATATTAGTTTGAATACCTAATAAGTATTTTATTTAAAAAATAATGATTTTAATGGTCTAACCTTTGACTTCCTACCATAAATAAGAAGGCAGAACAAAATTTGAAAGCAAAGTTATTTTAAAATATTGAACAAGTCAGTGATACAAACCCAGTTTAGCCCCTTTCCTATTGCACAAAAAACCTGCTAACACCTGCTAACATCTGGCTTTTGTATATAATGGGAAAGGTGACAATCAGTATTTATGTGATTTTAATGCTACCAGGTTTTGATGATTAAAATCATTTTTTTAAAAATCAGTTTTTTTTGTGCAGGAGTTTTCTTCAAATATTTACCCGCCAGTTCAGCCAATAGCCTTACGTGATAAACTTGCCAAATCTACCTGCATCTGGCACTTGGTGTGTGTTAATTTCAGACCCTGGGTATAATTTTTACTCTTGGTACCAAAGGTACATCTAGATATGTTAAAATAAGACATAGTGGTTTAAAGAAGCAGTTACACACTAGAGATGCAACACCTCCAAAGCTGTCTTAGTTACATCAAGTTTCTTGTTAAATAAATATAGAAAGCTGGGGCAGCTGTGGCCCAGGAGGTAGAGTGGGTTGTCCACTAAAAGGAATATTGGTGGTTTGATCCCTAGCTCCTCCAGTTCAAGTGTCGAAGTATCCTTGGGCATGATACTGACTTGACACCCATATTGCTACCGATGGCTGTTACATTGGTGTGTGAATGTGGTTATGCTAACTAGCAGATGGCACCTTGTACAGTAGCCTCGGCCATCAGTGTTTAAATGAGTGAATGTGACATGTAGTGGGTAAAGCGTTTTGAGTGGTGGGAAGACTAGAAAGGTGCTAACAAGTTCACCAAATAACCTGAACATTAGAGATGGGTACTGAAACCTGGTAATAAACAAGCCCCGGGGCAAAATGACCAAAGACCGTAGTATTGATAAGCTCCGACGTTAACAGTACTTTTGACAATTATGTTTAATTCATTATCATCCTGCAGCCTTTCGCCTGCACTCTGTACTGGGGCTGAGCTTGACTCAGTGGTTGAGGGAAGTGATGCAACATCTCAAACTCTCATTCAATGGTTCTTCTGATAAATTTATGAGAATTTGGAATCAATTTTTTGGAATACATAAAAGCTAGACTCTAAACCCCCACTTGATTGATAACTCCACGTGAAGTAAGTCAGCTAGACTCTAAACCCCCACTTGATTGATAACTCCACGTGAAGTAAGTCATATTCACATATTGATTTATTTTATTTATTTATTTTATTTTTTTTTTAACATCTTGTAGCCAGTCACAATAGGATGGGCCCTGATTAAGTCTCTATCTTCTGCAACTGCCTGTTCCTTTGGAGGTTCTATGTATACTTTATTTTTCATTTTCTTTTGTAATGCTGTATAGCAGTTTATATGTCGTTAAAACCAATAAAAATATGTGTAAAAGTTGCTGAGGTATTTCAGTCTGGATCAGGCTGCTGGCCCTTGAGCCACGCCCCTAGCAAGACTAACTATAAAGTGAACCGTTTCTCTCCATTTGAAATTATTAAAGCTAAATATATCTCCTCCCTGCTGGTGTAAAATGGTCACAACCATGTTGTTATCAGCTAGCTGATCCCTCAAGCGTGCTATCACATCCATGTGAACACAACAGGCTGAGTGGAAGTTAAATAGTGTATGATGCAGTAGTATGTTTAGGAGTGGGACTAGACTACACTGAAATTAGTTTGGTGACAGCTAACAGCTGCATTTTACAACAGGAACATTAAAGACTAGATGAAGCTTAACAATTGTATTCATACATTTGAGCAGTTTATTATTTATAGAGGCCTACAGAGAAATAGAATCAGAGAATGAGAGGGCTTTTTCCCTGCAGCTCTAAATGAAATGTCAGCTGCTGTAACTATAACAATCTGTCTGTATCAGTCCACGCTCCGCCACAACATACAGACACATTTAGCAAATTAATCATTTATTGTCAACAATGAGCCACATCATGCACACATCAGTGCTCAAAGTTACTCTTATTTCTCCCAGAAATTGAAAGTAAACACAGTATCAAATGTGTGTCTCTGCAGTAGCCTTAGATTTGATACGCCTCACCAAAGCAGATAAATGATAAAGCAGCAAACATGGCAGTCCAGGTCATCTCATTTAAAGATTGCTACCACAGATGAACACAGCTGAGCGGTCATGACCTCGTGTGAACTGAGGGAATTGGGGCTCAATCTGTAACCGAAACATTTTCATTGAGTTTTCACCAGATTGATTGCTATCATTTTAGTGGAAAGGCAACAAAGTAGCAAAGACATGCTCACTTCATAATACATGCCAGCTGCGTCTAGAATAAGTTAGATACCAGAACAAGGACTAAGCTAGAGTGAGACTGTGAGACCTAAAGTTTGATGACAGCCATATTATGCACTGACAAACCACTAAAACACTAAATAACTACTTATAGTTCCTTCCTTCACTGTAATGTTTAAGTTTCACTGTTCAGAACATTGTGCAGAGTTTTCACATTTGTTTGCTGAAGGAGGAAAGTTTCTCTGTGGTCACCCTAAATCTCAGTCAAACACCTGGAGAAACCAGCAGGATTCTGTGACACCACAGCTGGTTCGGAAGCCAATCATTGTCCAGTATGCAACTTACACAAGTACGATGTGAAAATACTCGCATATTCATCGATCATACATCTTTGGGTTTTTTTTAGCCATGCTAACTCTATGGATGGCGATGCCTGCCAGCAGTGTGGTCCACCATTTTGTTACAGAGTGAAACATCTCAACAACTGTTAGCTGGATTGATGTGAAATTTTGTACAGATTAGGGATGCAACTGAACATCGGTATTAGACAATATACTGCCATCGTTCTATATATCATCGTAATAAAAAACATGACATTCGCTGATGGCAGTGGCTGATGTTTATCTGTTGTCACATCAGTTTTGAACAGGCTAAAAAGCAGGGCTCGAGAATAATGGCGACAAACTTAAATTAATTAGCATTTGCAAGAAAAATACAATGGCTGTTTGGCAAACGGGCTCTGTGATCTCACTGCTGTGTAATGAGATGGCTAGTAGCAACTGGCGCTGTGGCCTCCTGGGACAATGGAAAACATGTTTGGGATGAACAGAGAGGTTCCCAAGGACTCCTTCTGGTCAAAAGGACGCAGTAAACTCACTGTCGACATATCAGGGGACGCACCCTAATGTTTACCTGATAATGCTACATTGTGAACAATGAATCCATGTTGACATCAGCTGTAGGAGTGCTAAGTGACATTAGCTGTTAGCAGCTGGTAGCCACAACTAACAGCTCAAGGAGGTTGCATTGAGTTACATCATGATGCGTCCAGCTCTATTAAGAATAAAGCATTGGGTGAAGGATAATGTCCTAATGATGTGTTCAGTGTAATCTTGTAAAATGTTGTTTTTGGCAAGGTACTTAATTAAATGCAGCTGTTTAAAGGAGAAATGTGTTGATGTTTTAATTGCAGTGTAAATTAGACATTAGAAAAGGAATTTTTACATATTATGTTGAGTAGAAAGACACTTGAAGCAGTTTTAAAGATGTATTTCATGTGAAAGCTTACGCTGAAGGTTGTTTCATAAATGGGTGTGATTGAATTTGTTCTTACTTAAAGATAGTGAAGGGCTCAATTACTTAAAAACTGTTATTTTTTGATAGTGTATATTTCTTTGTTTCCCTGGTACAAAAGGGGCAATAAATAACAACAAAACAAAATAAACAACAATATAAAAATATCAGTATTGGTACAGGCTATCAGTTATCAGCCACATTGTTATTTTAAACATAAGTATCGGTAACTGCCCAGAATTTCAAAATCAGTGTAGCTCTAGTACAGGCACTAGTGTTCCCCAGAGGATAAATCTTACTGGCATTGTTGACCCTGACATTTTATCTCGTGTCAAGAACAGTTTAAAGTTCACGGGTGTGTTTCACCGCCAAGCGTTGAACAAGACTGATGAGATAAAATCTGAAATACTGGACACCATAGGCAGCAACTTTGGGTTTCAAAATGTCATGTACAACTTGACGTTACTAACGTCAAATATCTCTGTAACGCTGCAGGCAAGAAAGAGACTTACTGTTTTTACCCAGCATTAGCCATCCTGCCGCATCAAAAAGGGCTCTGGTGTGATCATATTCCTTCAGAAGCTTTGTAATCCAGCCATAAACTGCAGTGTCATTTGGAGACTTAGTAAAATAAATCCATAATGATAAATTCCGCACTGAATGTCTTTGATGACTATCTGTTTTCCCATCAAAAGTGACATTTGAAGAATGTTTAACTTTAAGTGTCACCAGCTGTCCAATCACAAATGCCACAAAGACTAATTGTCTCAGAGGACAAATGAAAGTGCTGAACAACAACAATCAATGTTTTCAGCAGCTGGGAAAAGAAAGACTTTAGTGGACACACAACCATATTAAAATAACACCAGCAATGGTCTGACCAATGAGAATTTGGTCAGACAAGAGTATATTGACCAGACAATCGACCAACTGACCAGAGGGTGAGAGCCCTAGTGATCTCTGCATACAGCAGCGGTAATGACAGTTAGTTACTCCAGCGATAGCTGGCTGCACTGATGATCATTGAAGATGATCAGTTCTGTGGATATTTTAGTTACTTGGATTCAGTGGGACATTTAGAAACCTGCTCTAACACATTTGCATCATTTGCATACTATGTACACAGACTGATAGACAGACAGACAGACAGATAGATAGATAGAATAATAGATAGATAGGTAGATAGGAATTATAGACTTAAACAAAACAGCTTATTAGCTTGGCTTTAATGTTAATCCTAAGTATGAATATGAGGCTACTTGCATTAAATCAATGCTAGATGAAAGAAGTTTCTGTGGTTTATATATTTGTTTTCAGTTGTTTTTCATTCATCAGAGACCAGGCAGTGAACACATTCACAGAGATCACATATTTCCTTTAGCGACTGAGCACAATGCCAGGGCTGAGCCAGAGCACTTGTTTGACCCGTCCTGTATAATTTACGGGAGAGACGGATTAATAGAGGCCCTCCTGGAAAGCCACTGAGCAGCAGATCAGCTAAGAGACTACAGTGCCAACAAATCTCCAGCACTCAGCTTGTTCCAAATAGGGCGGGTTGGCACACAGACACGCACACAAACAGACATACACACAACACACACACACACACACACACACACACACACACACACACACCAACAACACAGTCATCCAGCACAGGCCTAGTCCTGGTTGTCCTGCTAAGGGGCTGACAGATGGAAATGCTCTGCCTGTTACAGGATCAGGCTGTGGGCTACAGATCAGTACTAACATATGGGACTAGCAGTTTTTAGTTGCAAAACTGGCTCAACTCAGCTGTGTGTGTGTGTGTGTGTGTGTGTGTGTGTGTGTGTGTGTGTGTGCGCGCGCGTGTGCGTGCTCGCGCGTGTGCGTGCGTGCGTGCGTGTGTACACATCATCAGGAGAAAGTTAGTTAGCTAGTCCAATTCCACAGTTATGACTGTCATTATTTATATTTCATAGCTCTATAATATTTAATAGGGTACATTAATAACAGTTTATTAATGTGTGGAAATTATTTTCAAATAGTGGTCATGTTAGGTAAGGTCTTAATTTGTACATTATTTAATAGTTATGATTATTACAGAAATAAGCATTAAGTTGATGTTAAACAGGTATAAATGTTTATAACACTAAACATTATATGGTTAATAAAGATGCTAATTATCATGTCTGTCATGAAGTTCACAGCTAAGCCATTTCATTAAGGGAAAACATTTTGTTTTATCAGCGTTTATGTATGGATAATTGTTGTCACTTGTTCTTCCTCCAACTTATGACGTTATTTATGGTAAAGCTTTAGATAAGTGGACACACTCCATGGTCTTCATGTAGAGTTTTGCACATTTCTTTATCTTCATGTAGATCTTCCTTAACTTAATAGCTATACATTATTCTGCACGTTTATATGAGCATTACCTAACCATCATCGGCCATATATTGATGCTCTTTGGGACCCTCATTGTAAAGCTGAAAACATATATCCTTTAGGCAATACTTCATAAGAGCATTCATATATTGAGTAAAAATTACTTCAATCAATCAATCAATTTTATTTATAACGCCCAATATCACAAATCACAATTTGCCTCACAGGGCTTTACAGCATACAACATCCCTCTGTCCTTTGGACCCTCACAGCGGATAAGGAAAAACTCCCCAAAAAAAAACCTTTAAAGGGGAAAAAACGGTAGAAACCTCAGGAGGAGCAACTGAGGAGGGATCCCTCTTCCAGGACAGACAGACGAGCAATAGATGTCGTACAGAACAGATCAACATAATAAATTAACAGTAAACCATATGACACAATGAGACAGAGACAGAGACAAAGACAGAGAGAGATGCAGGACAAACGGTACTGACAGTAGCTTACAACAACATTAATGAAAGTAATAATATTATAATTAATAATAATATATTAATATCTGGCAGTATACATGTGTGACAATAATCATATGTGTATAATAACAGTAGAAGTATGACTAATGACTAATGATAACAGCAGCAGCAGGGGGCATCTGGCAGGACCACGGC
>NC_065508.1:37727296-37730507 GCF_006386435.1 Epinephelus moara | reverse complement strand
ACACCTCTGGATCCAGGGTGGGCTTTTTTAGGAGAGGTTTAATTACAGCTACCTTAAAAGACTGTGGTACATAGCCTGTTAATAAGGATATATTGATCATATCTAATATATGAGTGTTAACTAAAGGTAAGACCTCCTTAAGTAGCCTAGTTGGGATGGGGTCTAAGGGACACGATGATTTAGATGAAGAAATCACTGCGGTCAGCTCTTGAAGAGAAATTGGGGAGAAGCAATCTAAATATATATTACGTCTTACAGCTGTGTTTACTTAACCATAGTTGGCCATTTATTAATGTTCTTTATATAATAATGTGTATAAAATGTATAATTATGATTAAGTTATGCTGAAAAAGCATAACTTAATCAAAATTACCCATGTATTAATGTTCTTCGTGACCCTTATAAATTTGAAATAATCATAAAGGTTTAGACTTAATGAAACATTTTCATAGTCCATCACAACAACCATCTGTAATCAAGATGGTTCATTTCAAATTTAAAAAAGATTAAGAAAATATTTTCTGACCCCCATTCTAAAACAAAAAAGTTAGGACACTGTAAAATTTCAATCAAAACAGAATGCAATCATTTGTGAATCCCTTTCAACCTATATTCAATAAATACAATCCAAAGACAAGATATTCAATGATCAAACCGATAAACTTTATTGTTTTTTGTAAATATAAACTCTGTCTGAATTTGTTGCCTGCAGCACCTTCCAAAAAAGTTGAGACAGGGGCATGTTTACCACTGCGTTACGTCACCTTTTCTTTTAACAACACTCAGTAAGTGTTTGGAAAGTGAAATTCTTTCCAATTCTTGCTTGATATACAACTTCAGTTGCTCAACAGTGTGGGGTTTCCATTGTTGTATTTTTCTCTTCAAAATGCGCCACATATTTTAAAACCAGAGCTTTTGAGGATGCCCCTTTCATACACAGTCGTGATACTATCATCTTTTACCAAATAACCTGTTGTGGAATGTTCCAGGTGCTTTTTGAGCATTCCACAACTTTACCAGTGTTCAATTGTCCCGGTCCCAACTTTTTTGAAACCTGTTGCAGGCATCAAATTCAGACTGAGTGTATACTCCGCGACTCCGCGGTGGTTCCATAAAGAGGAGCAGCTTCAGTTGTGTGGAATAAAGTGCGTTGTGAGGCCTGGGTGTCCTTAATATTTTATGAACAGCCCCAGACTTCTCAGACTCTTTCAGTGACTTACCGCTCAGAGGGAACTCATTCAGTGGCTCCTCTGGCAGCAGCACAGCGTCTCTCCCTCTCCTCTCTCGCCATGCGTACATGGGAGTCAGTGGCGTCAAATAATTGAACTTTTAGAATGTAAACCTATGTGCCACACTGGGGAAAAAAAATACATATATGTGAATGTGTGAGGAGAAATGGCAGAGTGTAAAGGTCCAGATGGATCTCACTCTGAGTTACTGTTGTTCACATACTAAAAATGAGACATAGTTTTTTTGTTTAATCTTTACTGAATATATGAAGGCAAAGGATAGAGAGAGGTAGCAGGGGGTTCTTGCAAGTGGTACTTATCCCTTAATTAGTCTCCTAAAAGGACTATCTTTATGGCAGTTTTCCCTCCAGTAGGTCAGACAGAGAATTCAACAATGTTTCAGAAAGATTTTTTTATTTTATTGGCACACTTTGGCATGGCAACTGGTACAGCTCAGTAGCTGCTGGAAACTTCTCACGCTCCAACATCTGCCCTGGGTCTTTAAGCAAGACCCTGTTTAGAGGAGCATCCTCCCTCTTGCCCAACATTGTAGCAACACCTACTGTAAAATCATTTGTAACTGTTATGTCCCCCCTCTGCTCAGATTGTAAGGACTTGAAGTGCTGCAGTGTTAAGTCCTTTTTTTAACTCCTGGGGTACAGTTTTGTGAATGAAATCTTTACTCACTGATTAATGAAATTACTCAATAACAGGTGGCATTCATAAGTTGAGATGAGCAATTTATGACAGTTTATGCAGTTGAGAGAGTTTAGATCCCATTCACAACTCGTCATTTCAGCTGGCTTAAAGTGCATAAGTTATCCTTGTTGTGTTTCTGTCAAACATCTCCGGGTGCATTACCACCTCCATCTGGACTTGAGGAGGGCCAATCCTGATTTCCAAGGGTGGATGAATTCAAATTTGTGATCTGACCAATACGAGGCAAAGTGGAAATGAAAATGTCTCAAATCTCAGCTGGATTTTACACAGATACAGGACCTTGAAGTGGGAAGTGTAAATAGGCTTGAGTGAATCAGACTTTGAACACCCGTATAAATAATGTAATGTAAATGTAATGTAATGGGTTTTATTAGAACCCATTTGCATCACACAAGAAGCCAGGAACAGGTTGTAATGACATTTAATGTCACTAATTAAACGTCAGTTAAGCCTCTCCACAAAGTCCTTGGCAGCTTGGCTGGTTTGGCAGGCAGAACCGGGCCGTGAGGCAGGCAAGTAAGTGGTGGCATTGGCCCAACCACAAACACAGTTCAGTTTATTAACAGGCAACAGTACTGCGTAGAAGGTGGGAGCTGTAGTTTGGGAGGCAGAATATCTGGAACCAGGTAAGTACACAGTCTAAGCACACAAACCAGGCCAGGCAGAGGGTTGAGAAGCCAGCAAGGGAGTAGTCACAGGACGCACACATAATGGCGAATGTGGTGACACAGTGGAAGTCTTTGGACAAGAGGAAACCACTGGTAAGCAGACAAGAACACTCACACTATAGCGTTGTTGTCGTACGGTAACGCCAAACAGCCACAGATGAACAGGGCCCAAGGATGTAGAAACAGGTCTCAAGGTCAGGGACAGAAGACTGGTGCATTTACTTTGAATCAGATGAGGTAGGTAGATCAGAGGCAGGCAGACTTGGCATCAAGAAATCAGTCTGACATAAAGTGCTGTAGAGTCTTGCATGAGTGGCGAAGAACAATCTGGCAAAGAGAGCCTGTGAGGCAGGGGTAGATATACAGGTTGTGAGTAGTGAGTATTCAGATTCAGATTCAGATTCAGAATACTTTATTAATCCAATGCTCCATGCAAAGTAGAAATAGAAATACAGCATGAATGGAAACAAGAGATAAAGATGAAGATATAAATAAAATACTAAAATAGACAATGAAATAAGTAAAATAAATATTAAAGTAGACATTAACATAAAATAAATATTAAAGTAGACAATAAAGTAAAATAAATAATAA
>NC_065508.1:37707098-37726245 GCF_006386435.1 Epinephelus moara | reverse complement strand
ACTACCATCAGCTCCACTGCTAGTTGGTCTGTAACCGGTGATGGTCCTCATACCACTCCAGACCTTCCTCATGTTATTCTGCTGGAGTTTCCTCTCCAGCTTCCTCCTGTAGCCGTCCTTAGCCTCATTTATCTTTGCAGTAAGTGAGTAATAGGTGAACTGAGTTGCTCTTATGAGGTAGGCATTATTAGAGCTGAGGTGCGGGAAAATCAGGGTGAATGGACAATTACTGACTGGGACCTGGGTGATTGGGCATGCAGAAAAGAGTAGGTGACCAGGAATGTAGAACTAAGAAAAATAAGACTCAGACACAAATATGAGCGGTTTAAGACAAGAGTAAAAACATTTTTCTTGAATGAGGCCAAATGTGTCACTTTAAGAGTGCACATTCCATGTTTTTCACTCTATCAATCTTATTGAAAAAATGATAATAAAACTGAAAAAAGCACTTACAGAACATTCAGCAGTTCCTGAATGTCAGTTGTTCTCTTGCTTTCACTCCCTGGTCTTTTCTCCACTGGCTGCATCTTCAGCTGCTCCTGGAGCAACTAGATTTAACTGCTAACCTACCTGAGGACCTCAGCTATTTCTTCATTTCATCAGTCTTCTCATCACTCTTATTTTATCCCTTGGGTGCCTCTTTGTACTCTTCCAGCTAGTGTAGGAGCTCAGAGAAAGATCTTTTTGGCACTCGGTCCACTGATACCTGCTCTCACTCCAGCAGAGTCTCTGAGATTTTCTTGGACCATCGACCTGTCCATCTCCTAACCCTTCTTTTGTCTTTACACATATTTGTCTAAATCCTCTACCTAATTTGACTTTTAAGTTTATGCCACTTTTCCTGTTATGTATACATTTTGATCTTCAGTTCAAAAGAATTAAATCCACACTTTTAAGTCTTTGTCTTGTCATGCATGCAATGCCTGGAGAACTGACATGTTCGAATCTAATCTTTCACACACAGTGGTTCAGTCCTCCTAAGCAGTACTTATGTGTAGTATATCCTATTTTGGGTGGTATTGCCAAATACACTCACATACTAAAGTGTTAAGTGGTACTCTCATATAAATCCAACCACATAGTAGTGGTAAGTAGCTGAAAATAGATAAAGGTAGAATAGGCTGATTTTAGCTTCAGTGGCTATGGATGATGTAGTTTTGGTCACAGCTAGGAAATAACTGCAAATCAAGTGTCGTGGTATAAATAGATTCATGCGTGTAAGGGGAATGATCCATCTGACACAGCAAGGATCACTCAATAAATTCTCATAATCCTTGACATGAGTGCAACATAAGTATATGACATAGCTATGGGGTCTGCCATGACACTTAACAGAATTTAGAGTCGATGCATCGACGTTAATCCCTATTTGTCTTCACAGTATGTGTACATGGCCATAAATCTGCCACATGACCCATGCTCAATATATGTCCTGTATGTTCTGTGTTTAAGAACAAACTGTTGATATGGTGCACTTACACACTGAGGAGGAAATTTACAAAGAATGGATTGCGGCATGAGGAATTGTACATCACTTGCAACCTCTATCTGATTTGACTTATTTCTCTCAGTGTGTGACTACTTGCTATTGCTATTTTTAAAACATAACATAGACCTCAGATGACATAAACAGATACATTTACTTTTCATTTAGTGTTGATCTTGTTCTTGTTCAGGTCTGTCTTCCTGTTTCAGGTCTGTATATAAGTCAAAATGGCAGTGGTGGTGGTTTGGGGGTCACTAACTCTGTTTCTTTTTTTGTTTGTTTTTCTTGCTTGTGTGTTGTTGTGTATCCGTCTGTTTCACCCAACCAAATTTGGAGTTATTTGCGGGTCTGTGAATGCAGCACAGATTGAGCTCCTCATGAATTATTTTTCTTCCTCAGCAGCAGCAATTTGTGGAGTTTTGAGTCACAGGCTGGATAATTGATCAGCTGATCCGAAGTGATCAGAGCTGATCAGATCAGATTGATGGATGAGAGGAGCAGCTGTTTGTGACTGAAAGCAAACTTTTAAACCCAGCTCAATTAATGGTTAGGTTTCGTTTTCACTGCGCCTCATGTTCTGCGTCTCCGTCTGTAAGCAGACTCGAAGTATGCTCTGTACTGCAATATTGTGGTGCGACACATAAAGCAAATGGTATATGTATCCCAACAGTGCTCCTCTCCTAATGAACAGTCAAGCTCCAGAATGTGTGAGAAACTCTGGTATTTATACACATTATACTTCAGGTCCACCTTGCAAATCTAATTATTACCTCCGCCAAGGAGGTTATGTTTTCGCCGGCGTTGGTCTGTTTGTCTGTTTGTTGTCTGCAAAATAACTCCAAAAGTTATTGAAATTTTCAGGAAAGGTGGATAATGGGACAAGGAACAGATGATAAAATTTTGGTGGTGATCAGTTGAAGCAAAGTGGATAAATTAATAAATAAAGTCTATGGTCTGACAGCCTCAGCAGCAATTAAGACGGTGAAAATAGCGCCATCTGGTGGCCGGAAAGCATGTCTTGCTAAATATTGTTGTAATTCTAAAGTTGAAATTAATGTTCTGTGTTGGAAAAAAATTCTAAAGTTGAAATTAATGTTCTGTGTTGGAAAAAAGAAAGTGAAAAATACAAAAAAACATATTTTCTGTGTTGGTACAAAATAAAAACGAAATAAATACACCACAGTGTCTCCTGGTACAAAATAAAAACGAAATAAATACACCACAGTGTCTCCATGGTGAAGGCATATATAACCTAAATAATAGTGATGCAAATAACCTAATTGTGATGCAGGCTGCAAAATCTGATGCAGAGGGGGAGGGAATATCACCTACTTGGCGGAGGTCTGCACTCTCTGAGTGCTTTTCTAGTTTAGACATTAAATTAAAACATGCTTGCCACAGCTGCCTTTTGTGAAGATGAATAACAGGTTAACTCTAGCTTCTCTGCGCTGTAGACTGTCCAAGTGCTGCACTGTCCTCAAGGTTTGAAGTCTGCCTCTTCATTCCATCAACATCACATTATTTACAAACATTTAGATAACTGATTATTGACATTTGTGACTCGATGCCAAATTGTCCACATCTGCACTGTGATGCATTTCCCCCACCTGTACTTTGTGCCAAGAGCACAGGAGGCAGAACAGAAAGCAAGCTACAGGTCCTGACCAGCCAGGTGCAGAGGCATTCCTCAAAATTTCAGGCCAGTAATGGGCAGAGGGCCACTTCGAGAACAGCCTCTAAAAAGTGCTTCAGTTTCCACCAACTCTCTGAAGACACTAATGATTTGCATGTGGCTATTATTGCTGCTCTTTGTACATTTTTTGCAATGAGGCTGATTTGTACCAGAGTCCTGCACGGGTCCAGTTTTCAAGATCCTCCCCGCCCCGACCCGGCAACGTACAAACCCGAACCGCATCAGGCCAATTAGTACCGCAACCCGGTCCAACCCGTTGAAACACGACCCGCAGCCCGACCCGTAACCCGGATTTAAAGTAATCATTTTGGGTCATATTGGCTGAATATTGAACAGCATATCGCCACAGTTAAGGTGCCAGTAAGTAAACAACGACCTGAATGAAGCAGCTCTCACAATAAAAACCTGACTTCAGCTCCATCATCAACCCTCTGTGTTCTTCTCCCATACGAGTGTAAAAGCACTCGTTTGTTACGTTTAATGCTTTTAAACTTTTAATCTATGTAAAGGAACTTTACATGTGTAATAATAGACTTACTTTCTGTCCAGAGCGACGTTCAGCAGTTACGAGCCGTCACGTGTTTTTAGAATCCATCGAGGAGAGAAGTAATCCATCAGGGAAACACTTCAGAAACATTATAAAGTGATAGTTGTACGTTTTATCCACTTATTTCTCAAATACCTAAATAATTATTTACTGTTTTGGAAGCGGCGCTTGTTAGACGGTGGCAGCCATGTTGATTCTGTCGTCCAATCACAAATTGTGTTATTAGATGGTGAAACGCGTGTAAACAGCTGAACCAATGACCGTTGCGAAATAGCGGAGGCGATCCTCAGAGAGTAAATAATGACCAAGATAGTTATCTGTAGTTTACCGAACTAATGACTGATGTGTTTATCTAAAACCCGCAATCCGACCCGCATGTTATTTTTTCCACCCAGATCCAAACCCGGGAAAAAATGTTTTTTTAAAAACCACCCGCGGGTACCCGACCCAGTGCAGGACTCTGATTTGTACAGAAAATGGCCATTTTTGCATTGCATGTATGCACATTCATTTAAATATGTAACAATAGCACAGAAGCTCTGAGACAGTATTTGCTTTGCAGTGCAGTGAGGGGGGCGCCTATGCTGCATCCTCTATGGCTGAAAAATGAAGCCAATGCAGAAGTGCCAGAAACTGCAGTTCCTCAAATGGCCTCCTGAGGCTGGCTCCAAAAGTTAGTCATTACCCGTAGACACTAGTGTTAAAATGCCCATCTTTATACCAGAAATAAACATGTTTACAGCCTGGTACAAAAAGGTGTTTTTGTTTCTACAGTTAATTTCAGCATTCAGGACACCTTTGAGGGGAATGACTCTTTATATATCGCACCCATTTACATTTTATCATTAGGCTTAAAGTTATGTATAATTAAGGGCATGGCTGTCTGCGAGACATCGAGTTAGACATCGAGTTAGACATCTAGTTTCCCGGCGCAGCGCAGAGTGGCGCAGGATGGCAAACCCCGCGCAGAGCTAGTTTCGAGCAGCGCAACCCGAGGCGCGCTCAGTTTGGTAGTTTGGCAGACCGAGGCGCACTGAGATGGGTGTGGCGGCGCAGCAGGGGGAGGTGTCGACAGATCCAACTTGGCGCAGTGACAGTTTCGTTCCAAAAGGCTTCGCCGAAGGTGTGCTAAAAGCTCGCCAGCTGAAACCAGGTCTACTGTCAGCGCAGGCAGAGCGCAGCCGGTGTAAGCCGAAGTTTGGCTGACCGGCGGGCAGTGCACACACCTCATCAAAACCTCACAGGCAGGTTTCCAGAATATCAGGCACATTAACAATGCAATAAATACCCAAAAACAACTATTCAATGCAATTATCTGCAATCAGCACATAAAAGTATTAGGGATGCACCGAAATGAAAATTTGTGTTCGAAGCCGAAGCCTAATAATATTAAGCGCTTGGCCGAATACCGAATATCGTTGTTTAGTTTTTCATTAGTTTTTGTAGATGAACCCCCTCCAGATTAGTGTTGTCACGGTACCAAAATTGGATCCCACTGTACGATACCAATGAAAGTATNAAAAACAGCATCAATAAGTGATGAACATAGGGGGGATCAAAATAAAATAAATAAATAAAATAAGAATCAACCAGCCACCCTCCGCCCCTGACAAGTAAAGAACAGTCCCTAAAGTGCGGTGAGGTTTGTGGGCCGTGAACGGCTCGTTTCTCCTCTGACACGACACGTACGGCCTGTGTTCGGCTGGCTCGGCTGTTCAGGTACTTCTGGGCAGTCATGACGCCAAGAAGAGGATATTATTGGAGCCGACTTCCTGTTACCGGTAAGTCGATGGCCGCCGTATTTGACAGGAATACATTACTGTCTGTGTCTGTGACCCCCGTTCAACCCACAACCGATGGGATTCGCCTTTTGTTTCTGCTGGTGGTTGAAATCTGTAGGCTGCTCGCACAGCGTGCTGAATGATTTAAGCCTATTTTGCTCGCTCAAAACTATTTTCAGTCGCAAATGTCGAGTGCCGTGACGGGCGGATCGCCACACTGCCAACATTTTACTCAGCCCGTCACGGCACGCTGTTTGATTGCGTTATCAAAACACGCCGCTATTATTCGGCCTTGCTTTGAACTTATTCCACCGAATACCGAATGTGTGTTTTTTTGCAATTGTGTTTTTTTGCAATATTCGGCCGAATATATTCGGTTACCGAATATTCGGTGCATCCCTAAAATGTATCTCTATATCGACTGTCCCGTCACATCTGATGTCAGATCAAAGGGGATTGGCACCGTTTGGCACCGTTTGGCACCTTTGGCGCGCGTAATGGAAACCCAACCTGATTTGATTAACACAGCTGCAAACTAATAAGTTCACATCCCTCTCAGCCAACCACAAACAGCCACAGTATCAGATAGGGAGTATATATTCAGCATCTGCCATCTTAGAAAAGTCAAAAGAAAAGAAACAGAGTGAGACTGCGAGAAAGAAAGAGAGAGCGCGTACGAGAGAAACGCAACATTGATTTACAGTTGTGGTGACCTCCTCCCAGGCTACCTTTGCATCATCAGCCCGTGTTCGCACTGTGAGCTTGGACCTCCCAGACCAAAACATCAGTTTCCTCCTGGGAGAAGTTTGGCCGTCTGACGCTGCTGCTCTCTTCTGCCATGGCGAATTGAGTGAACTCTCATTACACCTTCACGCGGCGCATTTAAGGGCGAGGAGAGGGGCTCATTTGATTGGTGTGAGTGTGTAAAACCCACTCCACGCCTTCTCTCCTCCCTCTTTCCGACTTGTGCAGGTAGGAGGGACGGAGGTGGGAAAGAGGAGTAGCTGCGCCAGTGCGCACCGTGTGCCAAACTTGCAAAATCCGCCTGGCCACACCCAGTTGGCGAAACGCAGGTGCGCTGTGCCTCCACCTCGCCCGGTCTGCAAAACTAGAGCCCTATAAGTCAGATCCCCCCTAGCTCTTCTAAAGCTCCACCCTCTTGTCCAAATATGGCCTCTTCTGCTCCAAAAATCCAAGATGGAGACAGCCAAAATGCAAAACACGAAGCTTCAATATGTGAGTCCACAAACCAATGGCTGAAGTCTCAGTGGCTACTATTATGGGTGCATAACACCCTTTGTGGGTGCTTTGTGAATTACATAGTCTCTTGTGTCATATGTGCAGGTTTAGCAGCCGCAAAACTGTGAAATCCAATTGTATTGAATTTGAACTTATGATTGTAGATTGAATATTCCTTTTTTTCTCCCACATTTAAATAGTACTTTGAATTTTGAATACAATGTGACGGCTCTGTTTCCTATTTTTCCAATTTTAGGTTCTATCCCAGCAAAAATGGATTTCCTGCTTAGCAAAATATTACATTTGATGTTATGATGAGAATTCTTTCAATCCCTTTTTGACGAATTCCATTTGGCATCATGCATTTCTAGGCAAAATGTCCTACTTAATATGCGTTTGTCAGGAATATTTTCTGCCTTTTTTTCCCCACCAGGCCCTCCTTTTATCGTAACACCACCAGTGAACATTACAGTAAACATCTCGCAAGACGCCTTCTTCACCTGCCAGGCTGAGGCCTACCCTCGCAACCTGACCTACACCTGGTTCTGGGAGGAGGACAACGTCTTCTTCAAGAAGTAAAGTTATGATCGGTTTCATTATTGTCCCCCATATCACTTCACCTGTCTCTGTACTGTTCACCAGCCACTGTCAACAGTCCTGTGTTTTCATGTTGTTTCTGTGGTGGATATTCACTAGAGAGGAAAGATGTCACTTTAATAAATAAACAAGTACACATGCCTTTGCAATAATGATCAGGCAAATAGTATGCAGATCAAAATATGCCCTTTGGTGTTGCAGTTATTTAGCTGACTAAATATGAAAAAAATGCTTGCTTTAAAACTGTAGTATTTGCAATGTAAAAGTATTTAGACTAGTCATTTTTTACATGACAATGATTTTCCAACCCCTTCTCATCCCAATTCGTCACATATCGCCACTTCGTTAGTGCCATTCACATCTACACATTACGCGCTAATTATGCTCTTGCGTTGTTGTTAACATTCTGGGAAGGTGTGTCAAATTACGCTTGTTTCATGCATTGTGTCTTTTCTAAATACACTTACATTTTCACAGGAAATGTCTCATGCTCATTAGATGCATTAGACACAGTCTTTTTTTTTTTTAAAAAAAGCATGTGGTTAGGTTTAGAAAAACCCCATCATGGTTTGGCTCTACATTCATATAGGAAGCGAACACCAGCCTCGGCGATGAAAGTCTGGAGTTTGTGCGACCTACACACCACCCCTCCTGCCCATCCTGTGTGGGGCTTTCCAGCTCTTTATATCACATCGTTACCGGCAGTGTTTCAAACTAACCAGCAGCGTAACGTAACACAATGAAAGGTTCTGTCTGGCCATGTTACAAACTGACACCGCCCAGCAGTGTATTATACCACCGCTAAAGGTTGCTTTTGGCATCAGTCTAACACCGAAATCACCAATTAAGAGGAGATATTTGATGAGCTTAGACTGAGAACACGCTGGATATTCAATGTAAAAAATGTCCCTGTCTTCATAAATTTTTCCTTAATCATTTTTACAAGGTTAAAGACTATATAAAAAAGTGGACATATCCACCATGACATCACCCATTGGTTTGTGGACTCAAGCCTTGAGTTTGGCATTTTGGCCATGGCCACCTTGTTTTTCTGGAGCCAGAAGTGACTATTTTTGGGTGAGCGCGGGTGGAGCTGGATAGGACTTGGGTCTCTAGGATACGGCAGTATTTAAAAAAAAAATTTCATGGTCAATATGACCGTATAATCAGTGCAGGTCAGATTGCCTCCTAAATTACCATTTGATCGGTTGCTAACAAACAATGTAGCCTTTAAAAAGCATTTTTTTATAGCAGTGATCACTCATAAAATCCCTACAATACATCACTTCCAGCAAACTTCACATAGAACAGTAGAGCAAAACAGCATCACCAATCTTTGATAACCAGAAATATTCTCTGGTATAGCTCAGCAAAAAAACACAAAGACACAGAATCTGTCAGCACATAAGCTTGTCGTTTACTGCTGTGCCTGTTTGTGACTGGTAGACTGCCAACAGTATCTTCACTTGACCTGTTTAACTGACTTCAGCAGTTTAGAAAAAGGACTGCCATCTGTCCTGCTGTTATCAGAGAAATGTGAACTAACCACAGACACTTGCTTCATTCATGGACTCACTGTGGTGCTCTGTCGCAGAATAAATACAGAGGAAACATGGGAATGGATATTGGCACTATATTTAAGTTGTCTTGGCAACAAATCATATGGGTCACACAATATTAGGCTATTTAATATGCTATTTATTTATTGATTTCACATATTTTCCACTGGACATGTTGGTCGTTGGTATCTTCATCTGACAGCTACATGTAATATCAACAAAAAACAAGCATATGCCAGCTAACCTAAACCCTGGCTATGCCTCTATCTTGATAGTCACGTTGCTGTGGTAGTAACTTGTCAGTATCGTCTACTTTACTCATAATGGGACTAGAAGTTACAAAATGAACATCATGCTGCATTAAAGAAAACTTGAAACTAGTGTTTGAGACTCTAAACTCATTAGGAAAATGTTTACTGAGGCAAGTGAGAAGTAGGCTAATTTTCTCATTGATTGATGAACCAGTAGAGTCGCCCTCTGTGGGCCATTAGAAAGAATGCAGGTTAAAGGCATTGGCTTCACTTTTTAAACCTGGAAGCTACGTCCGTTCTTTTAACAATGTGACGATTACACAGAGAGATTAAATGCAGGTCTTGTCTGATTTTACGTCATAAGATTCTTCGTCATGTCAGATTAATCTGTAACCATTTTCCCCTATATGGTGCAGGGTTGGAGGTTAAAAACACCTTTGTATAACCACAATGATAATCGGACCAGCACCCTCTCCTTCCAGCAAAACATAGCTTAACAAACAGTTAGTCCCAACCTAACATCTTGACATCCTGTGTTTGTGGTCTGTCTGTGGTCCTGCAGCAGAATCATCTAATAAACTATGACATTAAAGAGAACATTTGTAAAGACATTCAACACAGAGAGGAGAGCAAGAGTGTCCCTATTGTTGGTCAATTATTAAGGCTTCAGTGGCAAAATAAGTTCAAATCAATCAGTGATGCAGCCTGTGAGAGAGCATGAAACGTTTCAACTCATTTCTGATTCCTAGCAGGGATACCACTTCCTCTCACACAACAGGTGCCAAATACTGTGCACGTAGCTCTGTCTCTAATAAAGTGGTAATAATCACCTATATCTATCACAAAAAGCTGTAACTTTAGCAGCTTGATGAAGCCAGAGACATTAGCTATTCTATGTCCAAAAATGGCTTTGGATAAGATAAGAGTTTGTATAATATGCAGGCTGTTTGTTTCTGCACAACATGCAGGTCTTTGTAAAAAAAATTCTGCCCTGTAGAAAAAAGATTGAGCTGACATGATGCTGAGCCAGTTCAGTATGATGAGTTTTTAAACAGACAAACTGACAGACAGACATCTCTTGAAGATCCAAATCATTAATTTTAAAGAAGATAAACTTTGTGATGTGATTTTTTTATTTATTTTTTTATGATAAATCTCTAGATTTGTCAGTTAGTAGGCACATCTCCCACTGTTGCCACAAGCGATAACATTTCCACTGCTGATGTTTGGAAGCTGTTTGGACAGAGACAATGCACTTGTTCATTCTGCTTACCCAGAAAGTGCCCCACAACCACCAACGCTTGAAGTTACGTTAGGTTTCTAATGCACATTCACAATGCATCATATTACATCAACGTCTGCTTCAATGCACTGTTTGTAAAGGAGACACAGTAGGCAGGGAAAAACCCTGCTCTGATGCATCTGTGCAATAAAGCTGAACAAAAAGGGGATCTTTTCTCTTTTTTATTGGTGTGGCCATTTCATGCCACTGCGTTATGACAAAAAAGCGTAAGTTAATTTCAAAAACAGGTTCCCTGCCCTTTGAAAACTGTAAGATAAGGAAATGACGGTAAAATTGACTGATATTTTCAAGAACTGATATATAGATAAAATGTTTAAAGTAACAGCCTTAACATGATCATTTGCTCAAGAAAATCTAATACGGTAATGAATTTACTTCCTCAACAAAAATATATTTAAGAAAATATTTGTGGTGTGAAGTAGCCTACTTATACTGTATATGATCAATTAAAATAAAGAACTGGGGTTTTCTTTACGGAAAATGAGGAAATTTTTGTCCAGATATCTGAAATTGTCATCTCTAGAACAGAGAGACAGAAAGACAGGCTGGAATGAAGCTACTGCTTTGGCTCTACACCCTGTTCATCTGGAGGCTGCTTCATCACTTCTCAGGTCTGCAGTATCATCAGGGTGGATGCTCATTACATTTTACTTAATCTAAGTTTTGGATCCGCTCATCAAATCTGAATCCTTCTAATTTATTTACCATTTTTTTTAAAGCTATGAGTGAGCTACTCTTAGTTAACAGGCTTTCACTACAGATTTAGTCACTGCTCTGTGACATTCATTTACCCTGTGCTCACTTCTTTTCCTTTTGCTGTAAACAGTGTTTGCTCTTCACAGTGCTACAGCTGCAAAAGACAAAAGAACACAATGTTAATATTATTAAATCTATCATTCAACAAATATCAACAAAAAAATGCATTATGCATTAGCAATTACCAGATGTCAAAATGATTACATTTCGTGCTTGGACTTAGCAGTGACAAGATGTCACTTTAAAAATGTGACTTGTCCCCCTCTTTTTAGTGAGTACTCTCCAACAACTATTACCTTTGGCACTTTGTTTGGTTAAGTTAGGTGAAGTGTATCCACACGTTGGAACATTTAGGTTAAGGCAGTCCACCATGTTCAGTCAGTCAGTGTTATTAACAACTGTGTCGCTGAATTAGTGCGTGTTTGCATACAACACCAGTCGTCTTTTTTTGCAGATGCCTGTAGTGTCAGAAAGAGGGAGGCTATCTATTAGAGATGGTGAATTAAGCATTCAGTAAGGGATTTGTTGGCTGCAGAGTACAGAAGAGCATTGCATTCACTGAATTAAAAAAGAAAATGACACATTGTCTCATAATCATGTCATAATAGCCCTGTGAGGCAAATTGTGATTTGTGATATTGGGCTTTATAAATAAAATTGATTGATTGATGATAAGATCTCATAATTATGAGATCTTATGGTATAATAACTGTTAAACATTAACACCAGGAAAAAGACAACATATAAGCATATTATCTAAAAGGCTGTTACGACCCCTAGCTCGTGGTGGGAAAAGGGAAGCAACATAAACCAGTTGTAATTGGTAAAAGTAAAATTATTTATTAAACAAGGTTTGGCAAACAGAAATTGTGAGGCAAAGCTAAAGGAAAAAGGGCTGACGGATGCTGCTCAAATTAAAGAAACAAATAGAACCAAAACTAGAGTACTAATAAGGAGACTAAGTAAATCAAAAGCAAGAAACAAAATCGCTAATTAACTCTTGACTGGTTTAAAACATAACACAGTTAGAACAGCACCCCTTAACCTAGTGTGTCTAAACAGAAGAAATGCCTATCAGTATTGTTAGTGCAATCAGTTATTGAAACTTATGTTCCCTAGCCCAGTCCCATCTATCAAGTGCCTCAAATACTTCAAACATTCAAGGTAATGCAACATTAACATTTACATAATTCAGGAGACACGTCTGGCAAGCTGCTCTACAGCCACCCCTATTGATGATCTGGCTGAGGCTTATATAGCCTTGCTCCTCAGCTGCAGCCTGGGGATTGGTGGAGCTGATGTGGTACCGTACCAATCCAAACGAAGGAGACGCGGCCAGGAGATGGCAGGTGGAGGGAAGGCACACCTCCTCAGCGTGAGCCAATCAGATGCAGGGGATCACACAGCCTGCTCAGCATGAAACACACAACTATACACAAAGTTAAACTATGAGGCAAAGGTACGGCGGCGGTGGCCGTAACAAAGGCAATGGGAAGATAAAATAGCAAGATGTGTTTTAGTTGCTCACTGACATGGTACAGCTGATATCCTGTGGAGGAGAGACCCGCCAGATGCATATTTTGCCAGCCGAATAATTCATTCTTAATGCTTATCGGTCTCTGTGAGTGGAGGTGGTGAACACAGCCAACTATTGTCCTGCGCCGGTGAATTACTGCACTACCATGCATATTGTGAGAGAACTGAGACAAGGCTCAGGCAATCAGAAATGCCTCCAAATTGTATTTCAGATTGCTTGCAGAGACAGTAGATCAGCCTGGCAATCAGCATGGCTTGTCCCAGTTTGACCCATGGCTGCAGGCTCTGAGTTCTTAAGTCACTCGTAGCCTGAACCATTGCTTGCCAAGCTTCCCTGTCCAAATAATGGCTCATACTACACAACTTTGTTATATGTTGGCCAGAGACTGGTAGTTTTTGTTTTTTAAAGAATGGGGTATTAAAATAAATAATTCCACACAAGATTTGCTCAAGTGTCAGCAGCTCCAGACAGGGCAGGTGATGCAGATTCTGTTACGCCTGGCAGTTTCATTTTTTTTAATGACTGACCGATTAAGGACTTAATGCAGTTTGATAAATGGTTGCATCTGCCAAAAAAAAAAAAAAACAACCTTAAATCTGACATGTGTTTCCCTTTCATGTTTCAGTCAGCACTGTTATCAGCTCTCTGAAATGTAAGGTACATTTTTTTTACACCTAGAACCTTTTGAAAAGCCGCAATCATGACCAATTTGCAAACATGCTCTGCTCAGATGTTTTGCTTTTAAGACCTTCAATGTTAATGTTTTTTCCCCCGTTAAAGGGTTTTTTGAGGGGAGTTTTTCCTTATCCACTGCGAGGGTCCTAAGGACAGAGGGATGTCTTATACTGTAAAGCCCTGTGAGGCAAATTGTGATTTGTGATATTGGGCTTTATAAATAAAATTGATTGATTGATTGATTGATTGATTGATTGATCAGCAGAAACAGACACCACAACAGTGATTACCATATGTGTTGTCACCATCTGGAATGATGTCATTTCTTTTCACTTGTTTCTCTCTCAAGACTCATATAGTTCACCTCTGCCCGTTGCACTCTTACAGTCTGATTTGTAATGGACAGTGGAGAGAGTAAAGGGAGCAAATGCAAAATATCTGTTGCCTTGACTACTGCAAGTGGCTGGTTACTCGTCAGCACACCCAAATCTCAGTATTGGCTTCAAACTCATTCCAGCTCACTCTCTCCAAATAAAAACGTATGTCTTAAGTAGAAAAGGGAGAGGTAGGTTTAGTGTACTGAATAAACTATACTGTGCCTTTTCTTTAGTCCTTTAATGTTGTATTTTACACATTAAGGTCAGATTGCTCATCATGGGGAGAACTACTCAGCATATGAAAACAGCTGTATATAATGTCCACTGTGACTCTGGAGTTTTTCAGTTTTTCAATATTCATTCAGTTACATGCAGTGATGGTTTTAAATTATTTATAGATTTTTTTACAGTTATTCTTGATTCTGGCATTCAGCCTCCACATTCTTGCCACCATACAAAAAAATGAAACCCAAGATCTAGACAGGTCCAGAATGTTTTTCTTTTTTTCATGTCAGAAACTAGTCCCATCATTCATCATAAAATGTTCTTTGTAGTTATTTATGTAAATTTGTTTTGAATGGTCTATTTGTACACAGGTCGGTGTGATAAGATGTAATAGTGATGTCACCAGAGTTATCTCAGTTTCAGCCTTACAAAAAAGCTTGCTTTCCATCTAGTAGTGCATAGTTTGAAATATGTGGTGCATAACAAGCACAGTCTAACAAACAACACTATCACATTGCATTATGGGAAATGTAGGATCCAGGGTTTTTTGGAGCATGACCCATACAAGGGCCCTATGAGGAAATCTCAGCTTCTGCTGACTGACTGATTTAGTTCATTTCTTTTTTTAATCTGTCTCTCATAAGCCTCCCAACTTTATACAAGGGCAATACTACATTACTGTGGGTAATGTACTCCTGGGGTTTTCCTCTAATGCTCCATATGGGTGGAGTGGTTTACAGTTGCAAACCCAGTTACAAACCATTACCTGCATGGGTTTTTGAAAACTAGCCTTTTTGGTTTTTTATTTGTCGTCTTTTTACATTTACTCAGGACTGTTCTTGTTTTTCTCTTTTTTTGTGCAATGCAAATGATCAACAAGAAGATACATATGATGCACAAAAAAAACAATAGAGCCCCAAAAAGCAGGCACAATGGTAAAAATAAATGGATTGCACTTGTATAGCACTTTCCTAGCCTGCCGACCACTCAAAGCACTGTTTACACACTACATGTCACATTCACCCATTCACACCATGCACCTACATGCATGCACCTACATGCATGCACTACCATGCATGCACTACCATGCATGGTGCCACCTGCGACTCAGTAACCATTCACAAACACTCACACATTGATGGAGAAGCCACCGGGAGCAATTTGGGGTTCAGTATCTTGCCCAAGAATACTTCAACATACGGAGTGGAGGAGCTGGAGATCGAAACTCCGATCTTCCATTCACTCTACCTCTAAGCCACCTACAATATTGGGCGTAAATTAGTTTATTGTAGTGCGCATAGGTTTGTGTGTGTGTGTGTGTGTGTGTGTGTGTGTGTGTGTGTGTGTGTGTTTGTGTATGTGTGTGTTTGCGTGTAGGTGTAAGTGTAGGTGTGGCTGGGTTTCTTATGTAAAAGAAAAAAAAACACAGAGGGGAGAGAGAGCTAAAGGGGGAGACAATATCAGGAAGAAGGAAGGAGAGAGAGGGAGAACCTAGCTACAATGCTTTTGAAGGGCATCTCTGGTTGGGCCCGAGAATAGAGGGTAGAGAGGGGCTGGGCCGGGCTGGGGTGGGACAGGTTGGACAGCTGGTCAGGGCAGAGTTTCAGAGTTTTTCTGTTGTTGTTTTTTGAGTTCTTTTCCCTTCTCTGTCTTGATTTCTGTTCAGTCAATCAATCAATTTTATTTATAAAGCCCAATATCACAAATCACAATTTGCCTCACAGGGCTTTACAGCATACGACATCCCTCTGTCCTTATGACCCTCGCAGCGGATAAGGAAAGGAAAGGAAAGGAAAAAGGAAAGGAAAGGAAAGGAAAGGAAAAACTCCCCCCAGAAAACCCTTTAACGGGGGAAAAAAACATTAGAAACCTCAGGAAGAGCAACTGAGGAGGGATCCCTCTTCCAGGATGGACAGACGTGCAATAGATGTCGTATAGAACAGATCAACATAATGAATTAACAGTAATCCGTATGACACAATGAGACAGAGAGAGAGAGAGAGAGACAGAGAGAGATGCAGGACAGACGGTAACGGTAATAACTTAAATTAATAAAAGTAATAATGTTATAATTATAATTCTGGCTACTGTGATACAATATCTTGAAAGTATATATTAATATCTGACAGTATGCATATGTGATAATAATCATATGTGTATAATAACAGTAGAAATATGACTAATGACTAATGATGGCAGCAGCAGGAGGCATCTGGAGGATTTTAAATTCAATTCTGAATTTCTGTTCTCGCCTGTTTTAGGTCATCAGCAGGAGGTGGCTGGCCTGTGCAGGTCACATCCCTTTTGGAGCAGTAGATCAGCTCTACCCTTACAGGAGGGGTCTGTTCAGCGGGGTCTGGGGAACAGATTTGTATTCAGAGAGGGTTTGAGGTTCTCCGGTCTTTATTCTCTGTTTGATATCAAACAGTAAAATAATGATAATAATAATGTTGTTTTGTACGCACCACCCAGTAGTTCGTAAAGTGTAACAACAGGATACATGCNATATATATATATATATATATATATATATAGCACCTTCTTAGATGAAAAAAAAGGATTCTTGGCGTATGAATGTGCTGCTGAAAAATCTGCAGGCACTGTGCGTGACGTTAAGTCAAGCATGAGCCAAGTTCTCTGTGATCCCCTTCTTTAGTTTCAACACAAAGTCTACAAGCTGGGTGGTTTATAGAGACTTTCAAAGTCTGAAATCTCTGCTTCTGGGAAAGTTATCATTGGTATTGCTATCACTATATCCATCAACCTCACACTGGTATATTCTAATGAGTTTGTGCTAAAGGGCAGTGTTTTCCAGGTATCATTGTAGCCTGTAACTTACAGCACCTCTGCAACCAGCCATTCTGCTGTGAGTCATGAATCAAGCGGTGTGCAGAACATCATTTATGTGAACGTCAGAGCTACACATCCTCTGAGACATGAGCAAAAAAACCCAAAATAAGCTGGCACCATTCAAATAGACCAAAGGCTTCGTCATCATACTGAAGAAGCCTTCATCATACATCAGTGACAGTATGCATTTGTTTGTGAGTGGGGTGGTGAGGGGCATTTGTGTAGTAACTGTGTATAGGACTTCTTTGCAGTTACTTTAGGTAGGGCATCTGTGCAATACTCTTGGGTACATGGCTCTGGGGGTGATACTGTATGTTAAGTACAGTTTGTTTGCACGTGTGCTCGTGTTGCCTGTGTTCTCTCAAATGTCTAAGACAGATTTTCCTAAGGGAAACAATAAAAGCTTTTGCATCTATTGATAAATATTCTCAGGTAAATGCTTATCATGACTTGTGCCCTCTGATGACTGAAAAGATTTGCTGTTTTTTTTCCCCCGTTAAAGGGTTTTTTTGGGGGGACTTTTTCCTTATCCGCTGCGAGGGTCCAAAGGACAGAGGGATGTCGTATACTGTAAAGCCCTGTGAGGCAAATTGTGATTTGTGATATTGGGCTTTATAAATAAAATTGATTGATTGATTGATTGATTGATTGATTGATTGATTGATGTAGATGTCAGTACTAGGAAAAGTTTGTTACACAAAATTGAAGCTGCAGTGTGGAAGTAGTTACAATTTGTTGTACGTTTGGTAAATTATGAGTCTTATATTGAAACTCGACTTAGATGTTTGCCAAATTTCTGTCTTATTTTTCTCTACTCTATATTGTTCCATATGACATTATGTCAGATAAAACACACATAGATCCTGACATTGACATTTCTATTCTCTTTATTTTCATAGTGACCTAAAGCGCAGAGTCAGTATTCTCATCGACGGATCTCTCATCATTGCCCAAGTCAAGCCAGAGGATGCTGGGAAATACACCTGTGCTCCTAGCAACAGCCTGGGCCGACCACCCACTGCCTCTGCCTACCTAACAGTGCAATGTGAGTGTCCTGCTGTTTTTACACGTACTAAGCTGAAAGTCTGTCCTGGTTTATTTCACGAGTCCCTCCCTGTCTTCTCTTTGTCCTTTTTGTTTGTTTGGGTCAAAGCCACGGACACCTCAACTCTGTACTATTAATACCAAGGGCTAATCATAGTGGAGGTTCAAAGGAGGGAAACATGGCAATGCATGTAAACCCCAATATGCTCACTCAACTTACTTTTTTTGGAAACAGCTTGCACTCACACTTCTAGTTTAGTACAATACAGTAACATAAAAGTTTTGAGTACACCAGACACAAAATAAATGTGTCACATGGCCCTTGTCTGACAGGAATTGTATGTCAGTTAACATCACTTTTTTGTTGTTGTTATTGTTGTTGGTTTTGTTGTTGTTGTTGTTGTTGTTGTTGTTTGAGCATTTAATTTTATGTCATATGAACATAGAAACACTGACTATACATTTTATAACAAGTTCTTAAAATTTCATTGACCTATAAAAAAATTATTGTGGTGGGCTTAGGTTTCTTGAGTGTAAAAATAAGGCGAAGGGATGATCTCTGAACCAAGAATTGCTCTTTATTTCACCTCAGCACAACTTTCTGTTAGACACTCTAATATCCACTCAGGTAGAAGGTCACTAACTGTGTATACAACGTAACTCGTGTCTTTTACCACATTAACTGTAATCTGTTAGAGCCATTGTGAAATACATGAACATTAATCACTGTGTAATGGGTAACCATAGTGATTTAGAACACATTTAACACAGTTTTCTTCAGCTTATGGCCTTAAACACATTGGGTCTTATTCATGAAACGTCAGCAGAAGGAATTTGTGTGTAAACTGTTTGCAGATGGAAATTTACATGCATGTCCGCATACATCAATATTTTAGTAGCTCTGATCTTTTCGTAGCTACTAACAACATCTACTCCTGCTCCTGACCACTCGTAGTGCTTGTGTAAATTTAGTAAAGCACATAAATATTGCCTGTCACTATTGGAAATTACAATTTTAACTCGTATTGCGCTCTGTTATGTACACAATACACAGATGCATTTGAAGCACGTAATCTAAACATGACAAAATATTAAAAATATAACACATTTAGTTACATTAGTTGGCAATTAGCAGGTTTAAGATCCAGATTAGGTTCATGATTGTGAATTATCTATGTAAATCGACTCAATAGATTACACGTTCTTTCTACATGTTGAATGATGATAA
>NC_065508.1:37698724-37707021 GCF_006386435.1 Epinephelus moara | reverse complement strand
CCATCACTGATTTAGAGTTTATCCATTACGCACAAAACATCTCTGGTTTCCCGTTCCCACTTCATTCAAAACCCCACAAATGAATCTTCTGTTTGTTTGGTGGCCGCTGTATTTTTTGTGTGTGTGCTTGTGCGTTTCTTTGCCTCCAGTTTCGTATCAAACCATTTACGCTTCACCTCTGACATGGTTCTTTGTACGGAGACAACATTAACAGCATCTGTTACCTCCCTCCAGGCCTTCGCTTTGCCTGTCCGTCACACCACTACTAACTGAAGAAGATAAAATGTTTTTTCTTAAGTCCACTTCACCCAAAATTATTTCGATCTCCGCTTCGGAAAAAGTATTTTTTCTTTCTCTGTCTTTCTTTCTTTGCGCCATGACTGACAGGTCAACTGGATGCACCTACACCTCCTTATATGGTGGTCATTGGCTATTCATTGGCTGGAATTTATGCTAATTGCTGATTACTGGGAGCGCGCTGCCACTTTACGATGGATTGGCATTCATGATCATACACACGTGTTTACGATCAAATCTGAGTTTCCCGCGGCGTTCCTGAATCCGGAGTAGGCTTTTAGTAGTGTAGGCTTTTATGTGCACATCTACACACAGATTTACTAACTTTTCATGAATGAGACACATTGTCTCATGGCCTGCTAGGAAACTCCACCTATTTAGCCCCAACATGCCACAATATGTTAAGTGCACAATTATAGTATTGTGTATGGCCTTAAACTAATTAGGCAAAATCATCTTTATAAATTTTAGTCAAATGAACTCAAAACTCAAAAATTGTCTACTTAACATAAAAAAATATGTCAAGCTCACAAGGGATGAGTTTTTGTGAACGTGAAGTGAACGTAAAGTTTTTATGTCATTTTGTCAATCTGGGGAGTCTGTGAAGACTTAACAATAAGATATTGTGTCATGGATTGGGGTTTACAGTGTGTAGAGAAAGAGACAGGTGAAGAGACATGGATAACTTAAAGCCCCTTAAAGCTTGGCTTGAAGTCTGAGACGGTACAGATAAATTACTGAACAAGCAAAAATCAAAACATCTTTTGGAATTATTTTAGTAGGCTAAGGGTGTGGTTTGGCCACATTTCATTGACAGTAACCAAAAAACCCACCACCAACTCTCATCAGATTCTAATCAAAATGTTGCTAAATCCTGATTGGTGCAATAAGATTGTGACATCACCTTTTCCCAACTGAGCCCTGCCCACTTCAAATGAGGAAGAAAAGGACAGAGAAAAATACAAATACAGAAATCTGTCATGTGAAACAAGCTGAAGTGTGTTCACTTAAGTTAGTGTGTCTATATGGGATCCTGTCACTCTTAGAAAGAAGCTTGTTAACAAGATACTTCATCTGGGACTAATAGTAAACGAATCTGTGAAACAGTGAAAACACAGAACTTTGTTGAGGACACAAAATGCATCAAAATGTGTACATGGCCTGTGGGGGGTAGAAGTTTACAATCCACTTGAGTCACATTAGTCCTTGTGTGTTGTTCGATCTATATGATAACCAACTTCCTGTGGAAATTATGCTCCAACAAGTGCACCAAGAAAAAAAACAAAGAGACACAGGGTTCTAGGATTCCTATTCCTCTGATCCTCAGAGTCAGTGTGGATTGATGCATTTGATGATATTGAAAGTTCTGTGAGAGAGGTGAGTGACAGACATCAGATCTAACTTTGCTCATTACTAGATTAACTTAAGTTTTAGAAGGCATTACAGACTTCACTCACAAACAGTGGCACATGTCACAGAAAGATGAACTAACANTGAGTGACAGACATCAGATCTAACTTTGCTCATTACTAGATTAACTTAAGTTTTAGAAGGCATTACAGACTTCACTCACAAACAGTGGCACATGTCACAGAAAGATGAAATAACAAGATATATATATATATATATATATATATATATATATATATATATATATGTATATATATACATATATATACATATATATATGGAAAAGCCAAGAGTAATATTCAAAAGAGGAAGTAATGTAAGGGACAAGTGGGTACACTCAGAATGCATCCCCTAAAATATCTATTGTAATCACACCCATCCCCGATGGAAACTATAAATACGGTGCTTGTGGACAATATAACAACAGACCTAGACAAATTTGACTAAGCCACCCACCTACAGGTTAAACAAAACAAATCAGAGGAGTAACATCATGCATGGAAAGGGTGCCATTTACTTGTGGAAAAGGATATGTAGCAAAAACACAAGAGAGAATAGCAGAACATAAAATCACCATAAAACTCAAGAAAGAGACCTATACAGTTGCAGCACATTTTACGGAAATGTATCATCCAGTCTCTTCTCTGACATAGATGGGAAGTCAGAAGGTATATGTGTCAAAGAGGGGTCCAAAATTGGAGAAGTGGCTTCTAAGGAGGGAGCCATTTTGCCTTTCTTAACGGGGCACGTTAAGCCCAAAAGGAGGGGGGGGGGGTTAGTAACAAAATGTTTTATAACCACCAAAAAAGTCCTTCCTAAACAAAGCAATATCAGTTTAAGTGTCCATTATGTTGAGAGTATTTTCACCGCTTTATCTTAATGTCAGACAGTGATTTCCAACAGGAAAAATTAAGCCATGGCATCACTTTCTTTCAAGCCAGACTCTATTGAGAAAAACAGTCATTTAACATCTCTGATCACAGGAGCTGCTCGTCTACCGTGACCTCGAACAGTTAGTTAGTTTATGTTACTGTGTGACTTTGGCATTTAAATGGGTTACTTTGGATTCACCAAAGTCACACAATAACACAAACTAACTGATCAAAGCAGCAGTAGACCAGCAGCCCCCGAGTTTAGCAAGCTAAAGTTACTTTTTTTCCCCAATGGAGTCTGGTGGCTTTAACCAGAGTATAGATGGTGGAACTGAAGCCATAACGGCTTCCTCGTCGAAACAGGCTGTCAGACAGAAAGGTAAAGCAGTGAAAAAAAATATATACACCTGATGTTCAAGATTTTTTAGGAGAGACTTTTTTAGGGGGCTAAAATAAATTTTTTTTCACTGACCCCACCATAGCAGGACGTTGTTTAGCTTCTGAGTCAGACTCTGGCCTACGTCTCCAAACTAGGGGTGTGCCAACTGATATCTACTGCATGTAATACACTGACTATGGATAAGTACCCCATACAACCCCACTTAAAAAATATAAACTATCCCTTAAAGAAAAATTAAGCTGAACAAGGAGCTTGAAAGAATATAGAAGACACTGACTTGTATTGAAAAATATATATCAACCCTTCACCCACTGATGGATTAAAATGAAAAAGTGTACATGTAAGAGAATAATGTGAAAAGTCAGCTTTTATCTAACACTCTGTATTTAGAGTTATAGATATCTTTCTTAAGCCTGAGGACAATGAGAGTGTGTTATTAGTAATTTTGAAGAAAAAAATGACAGTAAAGTTTCTTAGACATGGTATCTTTGGTGACATAACGATGACATCATGCAGGTTGTTCTCACAAATTTTCAATTTCACAAATGTACGAATTTGCACCCAAATTCGTACATATCCCATGTATTTTGAAAGGCTGCTACCACGCGACCAATGTGCTGACAGCAGTAAAGTAGAAAGCAGTCCTGAGCACTTTAAGGAGGCAGGTTGGGGTGGTGGATGGGTCACAAAATAACAGAGTTTCGCAAGATATCATGTGAACCGATTTATGAGAATATGTTGCATCATGACAGGTCAGTGTGTTGTATGTAAGGAAACTGGAGACAGCATCAGGCACCACTCTGACAGAGGCAAATGGAGGCAAATAGTGCAACCTGTTTTAATTTTGATAGATCCCAAACAGAACACACTCTGTGTGTATTGGACTTTGGACCTCGGCTGAGAAAATCATTTTTAGAGAGAGAAATTGGTCACTTGATTATCAGTATAATTGTTCCAAATGGCTCCTCAAGAAATTAGCATGTGTGTGCAGCCTGTCTGGCCGCTGGGCTTGTTTACAAAACTTGCCATCAAAGATAAAATACTTAGACTTCAAAATAATCTTAGACAGGTCCAATAATAACTGTGTTGCAACATCACAAGGCTTCTGTTGAAGAAACTAGGACGTACTGTAGCATTTAAGACCTCATAATCTTTTGCTTTGGTACGACTCTTTCTACATCAAACATGACTATCTTGAAAAATAATAGAGTAGTAGCTGAATAGTATGATACCTGATGACTAATCATTACCTCTGCACACATTGTTGAGAAGGGACCAAATTTTTAACAAAAGGCTCATCCATGATTGGGAGTTTCTGATCAGTACTAGCAGGACAAATAGCTTTGACTCTGCTGCACGTCCACAAACTGTCTTCTTTGGGTGGGAAATGTGCTCGGTGCATCCTCTGCAGTGTGGAATAGATTTGGACACTCTACTCTGTTCCACCTCTCAGCCAATCCCACCCAAACACCCATATGCTTTCTCAAACACACTTCTCTATTTTGCATGATGTGCCTTGTGCCTCTCCTTCCTGCTATCTCGCTTTCTCTCTCCCCTGCCTCTCCCTTCGCGCTCTTCATTCCTTATTTGTACTCATTTATGTATATATATTCATACGCACAGTAACACATCTCTGTCTCTCCCTCCCTCTGTCTTCATCATGGGTTGCCGCCTCCTTATTCTCTCCTCCCATAAAACACTCACTCAGTCCATCAGTCACTCGGAGGTCTGGAATCATGACGCCTGGTGAATTTGTCACTTTGGAGAAGCATGTTGCTCTTATTTGGAGCAGACAGGACGAGCTTTGAGATTTTTGCCTCGTCGACCGGTGGCCGGCCACTGGCAGTAGTCAAGGCAACAGACATTTTGCATTCCTTTGCTCTCCTGCCTCCTTTGATGGCTGTACATTAGATTGTGGTGTGTGAGTGTGTGTGTGAGGAACAGAGGCAGGCAACACCAGTCGTGAGAGGGAGGGAGAAGGGGGGTGGGGGGATTACATCATTGCTGTAAGACCAGGGACTTTTCTCTGTCAGACTGCAGAGTGCTTTCTTTGTCTTTCTGTCGGATTCTTTCCTCTTATCCTCATCTTTTCCTTTTGTTCCCTCTTCCCCTCTTTATCAGTTTCCCAATCCTCAACATTTGCTCTTCCCTATTTGTTTCATGCCCTTTTTCGCTCTTCTACCTCATACTGTTTAAATCTCTCTCCCACAGTCTCCCTTTCTCTGTCCTCCCTCTGTCTTTCTCCCTGAAATGCTTGCCAGTGAATAACTTCCCTAAAGCATCTTGCAGTGGGACCCAGCGTGTCGTGAGCGATAGCGCTGTCTGAGGGCTATATTTAGAAACTTGGCTGATATTCTTGTCTGTGGTGCTGGTGGCAGCGCTCCTCTGGGCTCTTTGTGGCAGAGCGCTGCTGGGCTGGCGGTTAGGACTTCGGAGGACAGCAGCTGTTGTACAAAGTTGTTCTGGCAACAGTACGGTCAATCGATCCCTCACTGTGTTTCAATGCCCCTATCTCATCATGTCATGCAGTCATTCGCTCACTAGTTCATGCGCTCAATCTCGTCTACTCTCCTTTGTAATGCCAGATGATTGTCTTTTGCTGCCTTTTGCCTGCTTTATTGTGTTCACAGTCACATCGCCTCATCCTCCACCAGCTCCTCTCTACCTTACGTCATCGAGTCACATCTCTCTCTCTCTCTCTCTCTCTCTCTCTCTCTCTCTCTCTCACCTGTCCTGTTTCCCACGCTCAAGCTCAGCCTCACTCCTCCTTCCTCAGTTGCTCTGCTGATAGCACTCACTCCTCCTCCTCCTCCTCTCACTCACACCATTTCTCCTCCTTATCACCCAGTGCCTACTTTGAAGCTCTCCTCCTTGACCTCATTTAGGAACCATGCTGTTCTTTCCCCTCTTTTGAATTCAGGATTTAAGAAAAATAAGTTTTAGCTTCTCCTCCTTTTTGCCCTAATTTTCCTCCTAGCCCCTTTCCTCTACCAGATGGACTGCCTTTTTCTCATATGCCTGTCTTTGACCATATCAAATCCCAATGATTGAAGACTGAGGGCCGGATCTGCTAAAGGTTTGCGTGTATAAAAACGTGTGCAAACTCATTGCACACGCAAAAAAATGTACAAACTGATTTACTAACAGTGCGCATTAAGAGTTGCATCTTTCAAAGGTGCAAAATAGCGCATCTGCATCCAGTTAGTACATTTGCTGCAATGAATATGCATTATGGGGCGTTTACACGTAATTGTGCGTGTGCTGGGAGGAGAAAATGTGAATATATTAATTTAGCACACGCAAAGTGATTTATCAAACCTGAAAGCAATTTTGCAAACAGAAACTGTGTCTATATTTAACATGTGTCACAGAATCTGTAATTGGAATAATTCCTGATCTGATACCAATAATAGTTAAATGAAACCCTTGTAGTCCCTGGGTGCTACACATGAACTATATAAAAAAAAATGGATGTAGCTACCATGACCTCAAAACCTTTTTTTTTTGTACCAGGCTGTAAACATGAGTATTTCTGCTGTAAAGTTGGCCATTTTAATATCGGGTTCTTTGAGTCTAACTCACTTTTGGAGCCAGCCTCAAGTGGCCATTCAAGGAAATGTAGTTTTTGGCAGTTGCTCGTTAGCTTCACTTTTCAGCCCTCGAGGTTGCTACTTGGTGCTACAGTAAGAGCCACTAAAGCAGAATTGACTCTGAACTCTGATTTTCCAGAGTTAAAATTTCAAACATGGACGTCCCGATCCAATCTCAAACATTAGTATCGGGGCCGATCAAGGCACTTTTAACTGATCATGACCCACTATATTGAGCTATAGAGCCTTTTACTTGTGAAGCTTTCAGGCACAAACACAGAGTGCAACCTTCCTCAACCCTCCTTGAGGATGTGATTAATAAAGTACTATTCTATTCTATTCTATTCTATTCTATTCTATTCTATTCTATTCTGCTGGAGCTGACACCCATCTGCCACAAAACACCACACAGAATGAATGAAAATGCATCATCAGACTGTTTAGTTACGTTACTTACTGAAATTATAAGCACTCATTTCATTTCAGCTCAGTGTGAGATTCTGATGTATTTTGCTTTCAACTATGATGCATGGTGTTTTACTGCCTTACTAGGGGGAGCGATAGGGATGCAGAACTGACAACAACAGTCACCGCAAGTGCAACGAAAGCCTCTCGAGCAAAAGGCCAATAAGAGTGATATATCAATGTAGCGAAAGTAATGCATTTTCCACAGTATCCATATCCCTCCAGGATCTCGCGGCAAAAAAACCTTGAATTTGCAGCCAATTTTGTCAGAAATTGCGATGAAAATTGCGGCATTTTTATGTGATTTTTTGCGGGAAATTGCGGGAAATGACAAAAATTGCGGCTAATGACAAAAGGAGAAAAAAAATGTGTTTTTTTTTAAAAAAAATTACTACCTCCAAAAAGACAAGTCATGTAATCACTTGCTATAATAATCATACTGAATATTACAAAAATAGCTGCAAATGTTTTTTATAGTTATCTTCTTTAGTTTTATTTAATTAGTTTCAAAACATGGACTCCAATAATGTTGCAAAAAATCCTGAGTGAATATTGTAGCTCTCAAACCACACAATGTGACTGTAAAACAACATGTAAGCTACATCTTCTGTAAACATAACATTTTAATACATTCAACACATATTGTATGCATTTAAACAGTGCAAATTCTTACACTGAACAAAAGTATAAACGCAACACTTTTGTTTTTGCTCCCATTTTTCATGAGCTGAACTCAAAGATCTAAAACATTTTCTATACACACAAAAAACCATTTCCCTCAAATATTGTTCACAAATCTGTCTAAATCTGTGTTAAGAGTATAAGAGGGGCCTCCGCAATGCCAGAGCAAACTATTACTCAGCACTAATAGAAGAAAACAAGAACAACCCCAGGTTTCTTTTCAGCACTGTAGCCAGGCTGACTGAGAGTCAAAGCTCTATTGAGCCTTGTATTCCTTTAGCCCTTAGCAGTAATGATTTTATGAGCTTTTTTAATGACAGAATTCTAACTATTAGAGGCAAAATTCATGACTTCCTGTCCTCAGATAGTACCTATCTAACATCAAACACAACTGTAAGACCTAATATATATTTAGATTGCTTCTCCCCAATTTCTCTTCAAGAGCTGACCACAGTGATTTCTTCATCTAAATCATCAGTGTGTCTCTTAGACCCCATCCCAACTAGGCTACTTAAGGAGGTCTTTCCTTTAGTTAACACTCATATATTAGATATGATCAATATATCCTTATTAACAGGCTAT
>NC_065508.1:37698487-37698705 GCF_006386435.1 Epinephelus moara | reverse complement strand
TAGTTAACACTCATATATTAGATATGATCAATATATCCTTATTAACAGGCTATGTACCACAGTCTTTTAAGGTAGCTGTAGTTAAACCTCTACTAAAAAAGCCCACCCTGGATCCAGAGGTGTTCGGCAACTATAGACCAATATCTAATCTTCCCTTTCTTTCAAAGATCCTTGAGAAAGTAGTCGCAGACCAGCTGTGTGATTTTCTCCATGATAAT